>NW_007733623.1:39098-46832 GCF_000696425.1 Galeopterus variegatus | reverse complement strand
TAAGTACAGTTTAACAAGTTTTACAATAGAAGCTGGTAACATTCAGTAAAAACAAGTCAGAGGACATTCTGTTAGGGAATTAAGTGATCCACTAACAAAGGCTTGATTTAGCCCACATTCCTTTTCCCTCTAGCAGCTTTTTAGTAACTTTACATATCAATTAGTAACTTGTCTGTCTTAGAACCAGCAGCCTTGCTGTGTTAGGATTCTTATCTTGCAACAGAGACTCAATGCTCTGGGGGAAATTTCCTGTCCTTTGCAAGGTCAATATTTGAAACTGTAAGGCTTTGGAAAACCCGGCCCTGTGAGGTACATTTGCTTATGAATCCTCTACAAGAAGGAACTCATATTTTAGTTTCGTTCAGGACAACTAGGTCCTGGTACAGTTAAATGAAAACTGATGACCAATGAATCGAAATGACTGATTAATTGGTTGACTGATTGACTTTTTTAACTAGAGAAGTTGCTCATCAGTTGGGCTAAAAGCCATATGCATTACACTTTGTCAAGTCATTAATAATTTCTGTTCTCACCATATTGCCAATATGACCAAAACAGTGCAATATTTACATTAGGATATTGAACAGCACTCAAATGATCAACTTTCTTGACTTTCCTGAACAACTTTCAGCCAGAGTTTCTTCCACAGGGAAAAAAAAAATGTGTGTGCGTGTGTGTGTGTGTGTGTGTACGGCAATCAGTCAAATCTGCATTCCCATGAGGGTCCACCAATTCATGCTAAAATCTGTTCTCCAAGATCTGTTCTTTAATATCATTCTTTAATATCACGAGCATTATGTTTCACACCAAAATAAAAAAGCCCAACCTCTTATTTTATGTTAATATGTATTCTTCAAAGAGACAAGTGAAGAGAAATAGGTCTATTTTTATGTTATGCATGAAAAGTTAGGTGGTTAATTTTTCAAGGGCTGCTTCAATAAATCCCAATTGAATTAGCTAGTATTAGCATGTGAAAAGTGATCAAGAGACACTGCAAAAACACTATGCAAAATGAATACAAATGATTTGGCTCCAGATCTGATCAAAGTGGAGAATTGAATTAACGAGAGAACAAAATTAAGTGGAAATGGCTGAATTCACAGCTCGTCAGCTGAGGCTATGAAACACAGTGCTGAAAAATTTAGACAACTATTCTGAACCTTTTATTTTTCCCATCCAGAAGTATCTCTGAAATCATATATACTATTTAGACTTAATGTTTTTCATGATTTGGTGTTCAAGGTTGTATTTATTTACCTAGTTTTTTTTATTAGATAGTCAAAGCAACAAAACAAAAACAAGTATCTACTGAACATCTACTGAGTTTATGTCAACCACCTTTCTATAGTGTCCATAAAAATCAATTATTTTTTTCTTTTTATTTAAGCCAGGTGAGGGGAAGAAAAAGAAAATAAAGACGGACCATATCTTTTACAAGGTTTCTCAACTTTTAACATTTCTGCAATTTTGGGCCGGCCCGGTGGCACACTCAGTGGAGTGTGGCGCTTGGGAGCGTGGTGGCGCTCCCGCTGAAGGTTCAGATCCCATATAGAGACCAGTCTGCTCACTGGTTGAGCGCGTTGCAGGCGCGACACCAAAGGTTGCGATCCCGTTGCCAGTCGCGGTACGGGCGCGACACTGAGGGTTGCAATCCCGTTACCGGTCACGAAAAAAGACAAAAAGGAGAAAAAAAAAAAAAAAACATTTCTTCAATTTTATTGTTAGCATTATGACATGTACAGTGTAGCATAATAGGAATAACTTTGAAATCAGACATTCTTGAGTTTCAGTTCCAACTCAGTCACTTACAACTTGGGCTACATTTAAAAAGTCTTCCTCAAAAAGTCATTTTAAGAAATAGAAATAATATAATTAAATTCTCCAGCTTGCTATTGGGACTTAACAGGGGCTTATTATTATTATTTTCAGTACCACAGGGTTGCCTCCTGGGATGCCAGTGTTTCTGCTAATGGACAAATTCTCTCCCCACCCCCTCCTACTGTCACTATTCCAGCATAGAAACTGAAATAGTATATTTGATAAGGAGACTGCTAATAAAGAGAAGGGAAATCTTTAAATAGAATTTTTAATGATTGAAGTCTGCTCTGAGACATAAAAATAATTTTTCTGCTGGGGNTTTTATTTAAGCCAGGTGAGGGGAAGAAAAAGAAAATAAAGACGGACCATATCTTTTACAAGGTTTCTCAACTTTTAACATTTCTGCAATTTTGGGCCGGCCCGGTGGCACACTCAGTGGAGTGTGGCGCTTGGGAGCGTGGTGGCGCTCCCGCTGAAGGTTCGGATCCCATATAGAGACCAGTCTGCTCACTGGTTGAGCGCGGTGCAGACGCGACACCAAAGGTTGCGATCCCGTTGCCAGTCGCGGTACGGGCGCGACACTGAGGGTTGCAATCCCGTTACCGGTCACGAAAAAAGACAAAAAGGAGAAAAAAAAAAAAAAAACATTTCTTCAATTTTTTTTTTAGCATTATGACATGTACAGTGTAGCATAATAGGAATAACTTTGAAATCAGACATTCTTGAGCTTCAGTTCCAACTCAGTCACTTACAACTTGGGCTACATTTAAAAAGTCTTCCTCAAAAAGTCATTTTAAGAAATAGAAATAATATAATTAAATTCTCCAGCTTGCTATTGGGACTTAACAGGGGCTTATTATTATTATTTTCAGTACCACAGGGTTGCCTCCTGGGATGCCAGTGTTTCTGCTAATGGACAAATTCTCTCCCCACCCCCTAATTAAATTCTCCAGCTTGCTATTGGGACTTAACAGGGGCTTATTATTATTATTTTCAGTATCACAGGGTTGCCTTCTGGGATGCCAGTGTTTCTGCTAATGGACAAATTCTCTCCCCACCCCATCCTACTGTCACTATTCCAGCATAGAAACTGAAATAGTATATTTGATAAGGAGACTGCTAATAAAGAGAAGGGAAATCTTTAAATAGAATTTTTAATGATTGAAGTCTGCTCTGAGACATAAAAATAATTTTTCTGCTGGGGACACCCGAAAATAATGTGCAGTATTTTATTAAACTCAAAGTGGTTGTCAGGGTTTTGGAGTGATACTGTGGCAAACACTGTGGGTATGAGAAAGAAAATGCTGGGGGTCAAATAATACCCTGTGAATGAAAAACACTTGCCTGTCATAGAACATGACTTAAATCAAAGCAGCCCCTGAGGTGTTTAAAAATATGTTTTGAGTCCTCTTTAGGAATAAAAGGAGTTAAACAAACACATGAAGATTTTTTTAAAATGCCAAGTCTTCCCCACCTTTTATAGGCAATGGTAATTGAAGTGTATGCTTTTTTCTCTACTCAATGCAGGAGTTACTCATCTTCACCTGAAAGGCCAGTGTGTGTTGTTACTTTAGGCTGTTCCACTGCACTGGAGGCAATGAAATAACCTTCTGCAATTATTATTTATCTACACGAAGCGTGCAAATGAACTAAGAAGGTAAGTCAGTCTTAACATCTTGCAGTATTAGCAGTATAGGCATAAGGGACTTTGAACAGATTTATTTTTCTTCCAGTCCCTTTAAAATATTTCAGCAGTGTCAACCCCGGGCTGAAAATCTTGAGGGGTTAGCTATATGATTGGCATTGTTGTCTTGTATAATTTCATCTGGTCCCTATATTACGATGGACGCCCTAAAGTTGAAGATCAGCATTTCTATAGACATTGGCCTTCAACTGACTGGTGAAATTCTGTTCTTGATGGATTATTATTTTCCACTCTGCCTAAAACTCTCTTTAGGAAATTGGAGAACACTGCAGCAAAGAGGTGTTCTTGACCTTTCTTGCTTACATATTCTCCACACTTACCTTGACAATATCTAATGCTTCACTTTTATTATCCAACCTTTCATGGAAACCTAGCTGCTGTGGCTCTTGCTTCATTATTGATAGGCATTTCCTAGAGGTAGTTGTATACAGCTAATCTATATACAAATTGGCCTCTTGCAGTCAGACTGACTGAGCTTTGCTGGGGTGAAGATTAAGGCCAGAGTGGGTGGGCCCTAGCAACTCCCAGAGTGGGGTCTATTTAGGAAGAGTGTAGTAATTCAAGTCACATCTCCTGCTAAGCACCTACAGATTTCTCTAAGAGGGTAAATAAGAATTCATGCAGAAATGGATCATTTCACATACAGATTAAGACGTTGGAGTCATGTGCTTATAAATACTCTGTCACTTGTGTATGACCAATTTTGTGGAAAATTACTGCCCACCATATGAACAATATAACTTTCAACTTTTTAAATTCAAATAGTCAGTTGCATCAGAAAGAATAAAAGCAGAAAAATAAAACCAAAAACTAACCTTATCTTATAACCTTAACTTATAATCAGTTATCCTGAGTCATGGATATCTAATACCCCATTCTGTGAAGAAATTTTCTATATTGCTTTGTCTTTTGCTTTAACGTCCAACAACACATTCTAACAGTTGGATACCAAAGGAGTTTGTGAGACTCCCTTTTTAGAAATTGCTCCTGAAAGCCTGAACAACTAATGGGGTATCATTACCCCAAATCATCTCGGCAGTACAAGTTCCAAGTTTTTAATTTGTGTCAATTCATTCACCTGGTGTGAAAACCAGAGACACCCTTAGCTTCCCAGGATCAATTTCTCATTCCCGAAGAGTTTTTCCTGACATAATTACCCTCGGACTCCTGCTACTGCTGTTTTGTACCCCTCAGTGTTTCCAGGAAAAAGTCTTCCTGGTCAAGTGGAAATGTGAGTTTGATTATCAGAAAAATGGAAAGGATAAGGGGTTACTAAGAAATGTGAGGCTCTTGGGACTTGAAAATCTTGTTTTTACTTAGCCTCTAAATTCCTGGGCCATTAAAGCTAAGTTGGCCTCAGTTTTCTCATCTGTAAAATGAGAAAGACCAGAGTTAGGTCATTTTTAAGGTCCCTTACAGCCCCGATATTCTTTCATTTTATAATCCTATAACTCTTTTATTCCACTATTTCTTCAACTAGCCCTAACTCATCCCCCCACCAGTGCAGAACTAGACATAATTCAATATGTAAACTGAAAGTAAGATGTCAGGAGATATCTCAGGATGTCAGGAGAGCCTTTACTCGAAGATCCAAATTTATTTTTGTTGCTCTGCAATGCTGTCCCTTACACTGACAACCCTCTGGACCTCCTGACTGGTCCAAATTTTTATGTCTTTCACCTTTATGACCTTCTGGCTTTTGGATTTCCTAACTTCTCTTAATCAGCATAAACCATGCCTTCCTTCACCCCCTACTTGGAGTTCTTGACTGCCCCCAAAATCTGTTGACTTTTGCTGGCCACCCATCAACCAGCCTCACTGGCCTCATCAACCAACATCATCAGATATTGATGGACAGCCAAAGTCACTGCTCTTGACTTTGGCTCTGTACTAAGATGCTAGTGATGATAAATTGGCCAGTTTATTTTGTTTCTCAGTTATTTTTTCAACTATTTAATGAATGCTTTCTATAGGCAACATTGTGAAGTATCAGAAAGAAGTAAAAAAAAAAGGCTAAGGCAAAAGTCACTACACCCAAGGAAACTCTGAGTGTGAAAAGACCATAGATTATGATGTACAAAGAAAACAAAGAGTATACACTGAGTACAAGAGGTAGCCTCACAGGGTGAGGGGCACCCCTGTGTAAATTCTTTATAAGTGTTGAAGATAATGCTAGAGTTTCCTTCTAAATAGGAAGTATTCTTTTATTTTATTTTATCTACTTTCTATTATTCAATCATTTGAATGGGTGCTATATGCACATGACATAAAATTCAAAATGTACAAAAGGTGGACTGAAAAAAAAACTCTTTCCCCCATCTCTGCTCTCATTCACTTAGTTTCCTTTCATACTTGTAACCACAATTTCTTAGTAACATGGCTTTAAAATTTATTTCCAGTTATATGATGAATATTAAATCATCCTCCTGATTCCAAGGGCCAGTGTTGTGTGATAAATTCAAAATACTAGCTAATATTTTAATTCTTAAGGCTACTTTTTTTTTCTGAATCTAAAAAGAGCTTCTGCTTTTCCAACTCCATGAATGCATGTACACTTTGGATGATTATCTACTTGAGCAAACAACCTGTTGGCTTCCAGCATTCCCTTCCTGCCCATGCTGTCTCCACTAGCCATGTGCTGACCTATATTGTCGGTGTCTTGGGATACATTTACCATGTCACCACAAATTTAATTTCAGGCTAACATTTAATACTTTGGATGATTATCTACTTGAGCAAACAACCTGTTGGCTTCCAGCATTCCCTTCCTGCCCGTGCTGTCTCCACTAGCCATGTGCTGACCTATATTGTCGGTGTCTTGGGATACATTTACCATGTCACCACAAATTTAATTTCAGGCTAACATTTAACTTTTGCAAGACCCAAATCGATGCAACTTGTTGGGTGAAGAAGCATTTATCTGTATTTATATGAGACAGGTTTAAATCTCAACAAAATTAAGATTTATTCATGCCTGCTAATCTAATCCATTCTGCTTTAGCTGTTCTGAAAGCAGTAAATCAAAAATGATACCCATTCTGGCCCAGAATCATCTGACAAATGAAGACCCTGGGTTGTCAGTGATATTGTTTTTCTCTCAACATTTATTGATCACCAAGTGAGAGGGAACGAGGAGGGTGTTTACAAAAATTAACACTAAACCAAGTGTGCCAAATGAATATCTCAGTTTTGGTGGATAATTCTGCTTAGTTTTGATATAAAGTCATTATTCATTATTGTCTTTTTTTTAAAAAACCTAAACCAATTCTTCCCAAATATGTCTTAGAAATTTCTAAAGTGTATCTTTAGCTAATTTGACAGATCTCACAGTGATTTAGAAAAGAGGAAAATACTAACACTAACAAAACACCATAGTCCAGAGATCTCAGAAAAATAAAATAAAAGGATCAATATAGTCAGCCCTCTGTATCCACAGATTCCACATCCGTGGATTCAACCATCCATGGATTCAACCAACCACAGATCGAAAATATTAGAAAAAAATTAAAATAGTGATATTATTTGTGTTACAAAAATAAATTAAAAATATAATGCAGTATAACAACTATTTACATACTGCTTTATTGTATTAGGTATTATAAGTAATCTAGAGAGATTTAAAATATATATGAGGATGTGCATAGGTTATATGCAAATACTACATCATTTTATATCAAGGACTTGAGCATTTGTGAATTTTGGTATCCTTGGGGGCTCTGGAATCAATCTCCTGTGGATATCAAGGGACACTGTATTAAATATTTTTCTCTAAAAATTTGATTTTCAAATTAATTTAACCTGGCAGTTATAAGAAGTCTGTTAAGATGGGTATTGGGGGCCGGCCCCGTGGCACACCTTGGAGAGTGCAGCACTGTGAGCGCAGCATCACTCCCACCGCGGGTTCGGATCCTACATAGGAATGGCCGGTGTGCTCACTGGCTGAGCGTGGTGTGGACAACACCAAGCCAAGGGGTTGCGATCCCCTTACCGGTCACGAAAAAGACAAAAAAAAAAAAAAAAAAAAGATGGGTATTGGTATATTACATTTCGTTGTGTTCTACTGGAGATTTTTTAATTAAAATGGAAATTATTAGTATAGGTATTAGCTTTTAAAAGTGATTCTCCAGGGCTGGCCCGGTGGCGCACTGGAGAGTGCGCTGCTTGGGAGCGTGGTGGCGCTCCCGCCGAGGGTTCGGATCCCATGTGGAGAC
>NW_007733623.1:11384-38265 GCF_000696425.1 Galeopterus variegatus | reverse complement strand
AAAAAAAAAAAAAAAAAAAAAAAAAAAAAAAGATGGGTATTGGTATATTACATTTTGTTGTGTTCTACTGGAGATTTTTTAATTAAAATGGAAATTATTAGTATAGGTATTAGCTTTTAAAAGTGATTCTCCAAAAGGCAGGCATTTTTATTAAACAACATGTCTCAAGGATGTAGAAAGAAAAGTTTGTGATTTACATGCCCAAAAATGATGTGTGCTTATTTTGAACACCTCTGGCCCTGTCTTATATCCCACAGTGCCTGAGGTGCAGGCCCGTAAGAGTTTCCCATTCATGACCCATTCAGCATTATTCCTGAAGAACATCACCCAGGAGTTTCCAAATTCCCAGCCAACTGCATCTTTCAGTAGCATGGAGAGGGCAGACACCAGATTACATACAATTCAGATGACAATGGGAGAAAAATTGTGAACTGGAGATTTCACTTTTCATATTTAGCCAATGAAAAGAAAAGAGTAAACAGATAAGTTAACGATTCTTCTTGAGAATGTACTTGTATCTTGTTTATATGGTTAAAAAAAGAAAAAATATACAGTTAATTGAGTTAGTGTCATATAGAATGACTGGGTTTATTTGAGTTTTTAAGATAGAAAATGCCTACAAATGTCTCAGGGCAGAACAGAGAGAGCTTATGAAGAAAAGATAGACTCTGAAATGCTGACGAGAAGCAAGATTTTTATGGGGAACAAGGCAAGAGGGAAGACTCCCCACACTGGATCGTTAAATTTCAAAAGGTTTGGTGATCCTGTGGTCACTATATGTCAGTTAAGATTAACTACAGCTGTTCTGCTGTAGGTACCTGAAACCCTACCTCAGTGTCTAAACCCAAGAGTAATTATTTTCTCCTTCACTATGAAAAGTCTGAGTTTGACAGTTCAGGGCTGGTGCAGTGACCTTGCAACACCAGCAATGCCCCAGTACCTTCTGCTATCTTACTGTACTGTCCTTCACATGAGACTTCTGCCCTCACAATGCCACTGTAAAAACAAGAAAGAAGGGAGAAGGGGAAGGGGAAATAGCTTCATCAGTAGCAAAATACCTGGAAGATTTCTACTTAAATCTAGTTGCCAGAACTATGTCGTGCTACTATCTTCCAGGGAGTCTTGGAAGACAAATTTGATGGCTGTGCACATTACTGATCTCCCTTCCAAAATTGATGTTCTCTGAAAAAGCAAACAGGTGAGTATGTATGTTGATCAGGCAATTCACAATATGTGACATATTACAAACCTTTGTCCACGCAACATGTGTACATACATTTTTTCCAAGATAATCCCAAAGTCTTATACAGCTGGTATATCCAATTCAAACCCTAGGTTCTCTCGGTGCTATAACAGGTTTGCATGTGACTCCTTGCCCAGCAACCATGAATGCTTAGGAAAAGCTATCCGCCCACAACATACCCAGTATGAAAGATACAAACTATCAAACAAATACGAACTTCCATTAAAGTAGACATATAACTGGGAAGCATACCACTAGGTAAGAACAGCCTGGACTCCCTGCCCTGGCCATGGGGCATGTTCCTGCTCTATCTGTGAGCTACTAGTCTTTCTCAGAGTGGATTACCTTTGACCGTTGCCCTCTGAAGCCCCAGATTGTGCCATCCTGGGTGATCTTCTTTCCATCGTCTTTCATGGTCACATCTGACGTGGGCATCTCAGAGAAGCCACTTCCGGAGGCACCAGAGGTTTGGCAACACACTTGCTGTGGGAGTGTGTCTGGGTGCCTTCCCAAGTTAAACAATCAAATATCACATCTGACGTGGGCATCTCAGAGAAGCCACTTCCGGAGGCACCAGAGGTTTGGCAACACGCTGTGGGAGTGTGTCTGGGTGCCTTCCCAAGTTAAACAATCAAATACCATCAACAACAACAGAACCTTTTCTGGCTATGATCCAAACACTATGATCTTTCTATCTCTGTTCCAGAGTGCCCAGCTCTAGTTCGAGTGCATCTTTTTTGTTGGGCTTTCCTAAGAGTGTCAAGAAGAAACAGCATGAGAAACAACATAAATCGTTCTACTATTTTCCCAGGAACGACAGCCTTGGTCATCCCATGAACAGTTTCCTAAGGAATGACAGGCAGCACTTGGATCAAATGTTTAACAAGGATCACGAGCTCTGTCCAGCCTGCAATACCAGACACCCCAACTAGCCTTAAGCACAGCCTTCTTCATTCTTTCACTTTGTTATCTTTTTTTTCACTCTCAAATGCCTAAATCCAGGTACCACATCTCATATGTATTAGTTATTTGGGGCTCCGTGAAACAAAATCCCAACTAAATATATTTTTCTTTATCTAAACAAGGGAAATATGTTTCACAAATTTTTCTTCCAAGCATATTTTTCCTCGGATATGTTTTTTGCTCATGTTGCAAGAAGCTTATAAGTAGATAGTCCAGATTTGGTACTCTGGCTTCACAATATAATCAGTGTCCCAGGCATTGTACTTTTCACTCTGCCATGATTATCATGGGCTTCTGTCCCCATGCTGCCACCTCACTGTCACAGTGGCTGTTTCATTTCCAGCAAGAAGAAGGGGTGGGGGGTGAGAAAAAAGTAGTGGTTATATCAGGAGGAAAAAAAAGCCTTTTTCAGAAGTTTCAAGCAGGCTTCTGATCACATCCCAAAGGTCACAAAAGTATCAAATGGCCACTTTATCTGTAGGAAAACTCTGGAATAGTTTCAGCCCAAGACATTGCTGCCCCAAACAAAATAGGGGCTCTGTAATGAAGATAGAATGAAAAATGAATATTAAGTTGGCAATCAGTGCTCCCTCCATGGGGCTGGAACACACGAGAAGCACATGTCAGAATTTATGGAATTGAATGGAAGCCTGAGAGAAGATACTCAAGGCCATGCTTATATTGAGGAATAATAATGAGAGGATAGCTTCAGGCCATTGATAATCCAGGGAGAAGATGAGTTTACGAAGAAACACACTCTATAGCTTCAATTGTCTCCATGCAGTAGAAGGTAAGAAACTTGCTGAGCAGACAAACCAGGTTGGAGTGTGGAACATCCGGTAGCATGAATAAGAAGTAACTCCAAAATGCAGTGAGCGGAAGTGACCACTCAGTCAAAGTGCAAGAATCTGTGTTAAAGCACAAACACCTTCATGGTCTGAACCTCTCTTCCAACAGAAGCAGTCTCTTCTCAGAATCAGAATCAGGATCTGCATGTGTGCAGTCATACTTCATGAAAGGTAGTTCGGAACTGACACTTTGCTTATGATCTCTGCCCCCTCTTTACTTTCCCCATCGATGTTTGCTTATGTTTTAGCTTTAAGAACGCTGTCCTCTGCAGCCTGCTCTCCATTCTGTGCACCAATCTACCTTCTTCCTGAAGTGGCTCCAATTATCACCACTAAATTCCTCAAACTGCTTGTGCTATGCTCCTGCGGTGGTCATAAAAAGTAACGTCAGTCTATTTGGACAATAATTTAATAAAAGTAAAAGCATGGAAGCAGAATATAAATAAAGAAGATGCTTAAAAATGGATTGGGGGCCGACCCCGTGGCTCACTCAGGAGAGTGCAGCGCTAGGAGCGCCGAGGCCACGGGTTCGGATCCTATATAAGGATGGCCGGTGCGCTCACTGGCTGAGCGCGGTGCAGGAGACACCAAGCCAAGGGTTGCGATCCCCTTACCGGTCACAAAAAAAAAAAAAAAAATGGATTGGGTTGTGAATCCTGATGCCATTGTTATCAGGCCCAAGCCAAGCTGCCTGCCCCCTTTCAAAAGTAAACTAGTCAAAAGTCAAATGTCTGTGAAAGGGGAAATCAGTTTCTATTCAGGAGCACCGGAGACCTGAGAAGAGATGCCAGGCTAACCCATCTCTCTGGTAAACCTGAAGGAGAATAGTCAGACTAAAGCCATCTCAGTCTCAGATTTACTGAGGGCTTTTTAAAGAGGGGGCTGAGGGAATGGAACGTGGGAAACGAAAAGCAGGAAGGAGAGGCGCTGCGGGGTCTCCATGCAAGGAGCCAGGTACAAGGTCTTGCCAAGGCTCGGTCTGGTTTCTGCCCCCATCTTTGCTGTTATCTCAGGGTCCTGCTGGAGGGGTGGGATCAGCATAGCTTTACTGATGTCTTCCTTGGTTTCTCAGGGTCTGGATAGTACATTCAAGTCTGCAGCTCCAGGCTGGCTGGAAAAAATTTTACATTCGTGTAAATAATGTCATCTCGCATCTTAACTAGGTTCAAAATATCAAATAACCACAGGAAGGAGGGAACTCAGAGAAATGCAGGCCAAGAAAAAAAAAAAGTGTCCTTTTAAAAGCTCTTAGAACCCATGCAGTTTTAGGTCCCAACATGGCTTTGGTTCTGTTTGCTACAACACCAGGGCCCTCAGAGTCAAACATGCTTGAGCTGATAAGGACATCTCACCTTATTACATCTTGTGGTACTGTGTTATTAGAGATCTACTTAGATTTGCAATGCATCGTGATTTACAGAGATAATTTTTAAACCTTCCATGTAAGAGACCTGCTACATATTTAGCAAGTGATTTCACCTGGATCTGAATTTTTCTTTGTTGTTTGTGGTTTTTTTGAAGAAACAGACATTGTCACTGTTGCATTGGATCTTTCCTCTTAGATCCTTCCTACATTTCAATCATATTAAAATATTTCTTACTCTCTATGTATACCATATTGCTTTACACAATGGGACTTTCCTAATGCTCTTTTCTCTGTTTTTTATGTTTTCAACTAGCTTAATTGTCTTCAGCTAGCTAATTCACAGTATCTATTCTCTACTATAATAAAAAGATTCAAATCTTTATATTGCCTTGACTGGGAGATGAGGAGGCTCTGCAAGCCTAAACTTTTCACATTTTTAATTTTCAAACAAGAAAGTAACCTTTGCAGAAAGTATTTGGACCTTCCTTTTATTTAGGGAGAAAGGACATTGAGGCAATTTTATTACCATAGGACTTCTCTGGGGTTTTGTTCACTGACTGTGACTTTACTGTGAGCGCAAAAAGCAGCAATACATTTATTTGAGCCTGTGTTCCCAACAATCTGCATAGCCTTTCAAGTTGATAAGACAATGACTATGTTTTCAATCAAATTTTGTAAAATTTAGGGTTGTTTTTTTTTTTCGATATCTGAATCTTAAGTCTCAAAAATTCACTCTTATATTCACACAACCAATTTTCTGTTGAGACACTGTAATCCCTTTCCAGCTCTCAAGGATGGTGTATAGGAGGAAAAAAGCCACTGGAAAACATGAGCCTTTAAAAATGCAGCTCCTTTTTTCCTGCTCTTTACTATTATCAATAAATTCATCTGTCAAACAAATGCAGCGATATCATAATCCTGAAATCCTCAGATTTCCTTGACCTTTAAAAAAAATTGCAAAATAACTCAAGTTCCTCATATGGCCTGACTCCAAGCTTCTTCTTCACTGGGATTTCTATTCTTTGAACATGTTCCAGTTTGTCTTTAAGCTTCAGAAAGAACCAAACACAGTAATCCACCTGTGGGTTTCTAAGTGCAGTATGCAGAAGAACTGTCACATCCCTCATACTACATATTACATTTCCATTAATAGAACGTAGAATTTCATCACATTTAAAAAAACTTTTTTTTTTTTGGCAGTTGGCTGGCACAGGGATCTGAACCCATGACCTTGGTGTTACAAGGCTGTGATCTAACCAACTGAGTTAACAGGCCATTACATTTTTTAGTATGTTAGGGAGGCAGTGTTATTACTTTATAGTTGACTTACATTAAATATACTGCCAACAAAATCCCTAAACCTTTTTTTTTAGATTTTGCTATGCCTTTTTACCTCCATATTTTATTTCTGCAATTGGGTTTTTCGGATGCAGACACAGATCTTACATCTGTCTCAGTTAAATAACATTTTATTATATTCAATCCATTGCTCCAGGTGCTTAAGATTTTTTGAAGATTGATTTTGCTATCCACTGTACTCACTATTACTTCCAGCTTCATTGCATCGGCTAGTTTGAAGCCTTCTCTCCGTATCTTCTAAACAGTACAACTAATACACAGGGCTGACAGTCACTCCCCTTTTGCTGACATTGATCCATCTCATGATTGCGCTCAGCGGTGCGAGCGACACCAAGCCAAGGGTTACGATCCCCTTACCGGTCACAAAAAAGACAAAAAAAAAAGAATGTGCTTTTTAAATCATGTTTACATTCATATGGTTATTTTTTAAATAAATATTGATACAAATGAGCTCCTAATCAATGCAAGTATTTAAGAAGCTGCATGCCTTTCTTGGGAATGCAATAAAAATATGTTTTATTGGATGGTAAATCCCAATGAAATGAAAATTAAAACAATATTATGAATTTTTATAAGTTAAATATTCAGTTACCTCTCAAGTGAGTTTCTCCCTGTGATGGGCATTTCCCAGTATATATCACAAGAGTGACCACAAATACTTAGGTTTATTGTTTGTTATGTGATAACAAATGTTTTTTTCTTTTATGAAAATATGGTGATAAATATTGTCCTTGACTTTGCTAATATGTTTGAGCGTTTGTTGTCCCTATGCTCTTTCTTGGCGAAATAAAAGTTTATAAATGTCAGTCTCAATTTTTTTCAATGTTACTGGTTCGTGAAATACAATAGTGTTTATTTATGTCACGCCTAGCTGCCTCTTTCTTGGCGAAATAAAAGTTTATAAATGTCAGTCTCAATTTTTTTCAATGTTACTGGTTTGTGAAATACAATAGTGTTTATTTATGTCACGCCTAGCTGCCCTTTATATGATTTAAAACCATTTTAAAGTTATTCTTAAATTTTAGTGTGTGTGTGTTTATTTCTAGAGTATATAACTATGATTAAAATACAATGTTAAATAATAATGGCAATAGCAAACATAATGTTCTTGTTTCTGATTTTAATAAGAATTCTTCTGATATTTCCTCATTATTTGTAATTCTGGCCTTTGGGTTGAAAGAAATGTATTTTATAATGTTAGGAAGCCTCTATTTATTAAAAATAGATGTTAAACTTAATTGAATACCATCTCAGCATCCAGCATCCAAGGAGATGATGAGATGATTTTCTCTTTAGTACTTCTTAAAGACAAATTGTCCTAATAGATTTAGTATTACTAAGCCACCTTTGCTTTTCATGTTCTTGCTCTTGCTGTTTTATCTTTACAATGTCCTCCAGTATTATTGATAATGCTATAACTTTTGCATCTATATTCAACAGTAAGCCTCATCTATGTTTTTATTTTTATTCTTTGTCAGGCCTGGAAATAAGTATTATATGTGCTTTATCAAAATAATTTGAAGTTTTTCCTCTTTTCCTATGCTCCAATACAGTTTAAGTAACTTTGGTTTACCTGATATTAAAAATTTTGTTGGAATTCTCCCACATATCACTCTGGGTTTAGGGTATTTTGCAGATCAGCCGTTTGAAAATTTGGGGGGGGGGGTTAGTAAATAGTCTGTTTTCTCTCTTGTTAATTTTGGTAAGTCATACTCTCTTGGAAAATCAATCATTTCATTCAGGTTTCAAACAGAGTTTGCATAAAGTTCAGCAACATAATAAATCCTTTAATTTTCTCTGAATTATGTAATTATAACTTTTTTATCATTTTAAATTTCTTGTTATTGTTGCTTTTGTTGTTTTTGTCTTTTTCCATTTTTTATTAGATCAGCTAATAGTTTATCTATTTTAGGACATTGTTTCAAATGAGAACTTTTAGGCTTATTTGTTCAATTTTTTTCTATTTTCTAATTTATATATTCTACTTTTCTTTTTTATTCTTTAAGCTTTTTTGTTTTACTTTGTAGTACTTTTCCTAACATTTTAAGTTGAATATTTAGATCATTTACTATCATTTTTCTTGTCTTTTATTATAAATATTTAAGGCTGTAGATTTTCTCTAAGTAATGCTTGAGATAATTGAAGATGTTCTGATAAGTAGTGTTTTCATTATCATTGTTTTGTAGTTATTTTGCAGTTTGGACTTAAATTTCCTTTCTGACTCAAGAATTGTGTAACACAGGCAATTTTTTGTTTTGTTTTCAAATTCCCAGGTAGTAGAATCTTTTTTTCAGTTAGCTGTTTATTTCCTGTTTTATTGCATTGTGATCAGAAAATGTATTCTATTATTTGTAATATTTGAGTTTATTAAGGTTTCTTTGTGGTCTAACATATGAATAATATATTGTGATCATTTCTAAGGCATTTGGAAATAAAATGTATTATACCTTCCAAGTACAGAATTTGATATAAATATGCTATATATACCAATTATATGTCAATTACATATATATCAATTAAATATTAGATATTCCTTTTATTAATAATGTTTAATTCTTCTGAAGCCTTATTTTTTATTTGGCTTGATTGTTAATGGGCCCAGATGAAAGAATTAATGTATCCTGCTAATATTATTTTAGATTTCTCATTTTATTTCCTTAGTAGATGGTGCATACATATTCATACCAGTTATGTACTCATTGTGAATTGTACCCTTTGGTTATTATACAGGGTCATTTTTATCTAATTTAAGGATTTATGGTATAAAATTACCTTTAAGTGACATTAAGATCATAATGCCTGCTTTATGTTTTGGTAAAACTTTGCCCATCTCTTAAAGTTACTTTGTTTCAGTTTCTCTGTCTTAAGTTACCTTATTTCTTACTTGTCATAGGCACAGAGTTGGGCTTTGTTTTGTGATCTAATCTGAAAGCCATTTTACTTTAATAGCCCACTTGTATTTTGACATGACAGATATAACTGGTCTTAATGTTGTTATAGAGATCCAAATACCCTTATTCACAACTTTGAAATCCAAAAGGCTCTAAAACTTGGGAATATATTTTAAAACTCATTTGATGGCAAAAGCTAACCTAAAATGTTATGCAGCTAATTATATATTTTTTTTTAGACCACTTTCTTTGGGAACAAAATGTTGGACTACAAAAGTATTAATATGCTCAATTATAAGGTTCTGCTTCAGATTTCATTAGGAACATTAAAAAATATATGTAGGGCCTGCCCCGTGGCTCACTCGGGAGAGTGCCATGCTGATAGCGCCTATGCCGTGGGTTTGGATCCTATATAGGGATGGCCAGTGCGCTCACTGGCTGAGCGCGGTGCGGACCACACCATGCTAGGGGTTGCGATCCCCTTACCAGTCAAATAAATATATATATATAAATGTATATATATGTAATATACACCACACTCCCCTTCTAAACTCTAAACAGTTCTAAAGCCTGAAATATAATGGAGCCATGTGACTTCAGATTAAAGATTGTAGCCCAGTATAATCTTATACAGTGTATTATATTTTAATCTTTTATAGCTTTACTTTTCCCATCTTTATTGAGGTGTAGTTGACATCTTTGATAGATTTAAGAAATAGTCTTACTCTATGATCTGTTTGCTTCCTTTTGAATATATTTCTTCTGATATTTGAAAAAGTTTGTGTTTTTGCTCTAGCGATCACCTTTACTACTTGACATAATACTCTTAATCCTCTATGGTTTTTGAATCATATCCATTAATTTCTTTATGGGAGCAATGAAATTAGTGTATTTCTTTTACCTCTGCCCCCACCCTCTCTTCCGCCAACAAATTTAATCAATAATATACTTTTCTAGTATGTAAATTTGTAATTGTAAATATGTTTCATGAGTTTTCTGCAATGCAGATACTTACCTGCTTTATTACCATAGAGTCAGACTGATGTAAGACACTCTGAAGAGTCTGAGGTTTTACTCTATTTATGTGCTAAAATATTAGCTTGCCACAGTTTCACAAATGCTAGTAGAAGACATGAGACTCCAAGGTCAGAAACAAAAGACAGTTTCATATGCACAGCTGTTATATGAAACTGTACAATAACCATTAAAAGGGCAGTTTAAAAGCAAACACTGTCAGTACCCCTGCTCACAAGATGTACAGAAACACAGGAGCCCCCTGGAAAGTTGTCCATCTCACATATTTTGGTGACCAAAGTTTCACCTGATTTTCAGCTTTGCTAAAAATAACTCTGATTTTTCTTTCCATTCTGATCTTTTGGAAGTTTTCAAGGAGCCACAGGGCAGAGTGCTGATTTTATACTAATACATTCAAACCAGATGCCTCAGAAAATTCTGTTAAATATTGTTCACATGTAAGTCTGTGTGTGATTGGTGAAAATAAAGCAAAATCATTATCTGCCATCTTTACTGCTGCATACACACTACCTACAACAATGTTTTTCAAGCAACAGATATTCAATAAATACTTGTTAGCATAATAAAGTCGGTAAGCTGCCTGTCATTTATTTAAAATATCACTCTTTCTGGTATCTTCATATGGCAGCAAATATGACTATGTGGTATGTTAATATAAATATATGCTATGTTAGTATAAAATAATTTTAATTAATATAAAAGAATATTGCTATAAATATGTGCTATATTAATATTTAAAAAGTGGCAAATATATGGCTATAAACGTGGGTGGAGCTCACTTAAAATTTAGTAAAACAAAGTTACCAAAAGATTCATATAATAAAACCTTCTTCATATTAGTAAAGAAAAGCAAAACAAGACAATAATAGCTAATGTCTAAAACTGCACATGAATGCTTGTGTATGCTTATGAAAATGTTTGAAGAAAAAGAGATTGGGGTATAAATCAAAGGGGACTTTAGCCTTCTCTATAATATTTCTTCTTTAAAATGAGACTTTTGTAATTTGGAGTTAATTTTACAACAATATCCTCTTTTTATTGGGAGAAAATAGAATAGTGGTTTACCTCTCTTTCTGCCCCAGTAGGTTATTGCCACAGGTCAGATTTTTCAGAAAACAGACTCACTTGGAGAGGGAAATCTGCATTAAGGAGGTTTATGAGAGATTGCTTATTGGAAATAGCACCTATGTGGAGTGAGGAAAGCAGAATTAAGCAAAGGGAAAAGGTTGGCTGTGATTCAGTTAAAGCATAGACCTCACCAGTCCCACAGGGATTCTGGAGTTGGGATGGTCCTTCAGAGTTGCCCTGCATTAAGGAAAGGTGGATAGGCCTTTATGATCCAGGATCAACCAGTCGATGGAAGTGGGTTATGCCTCTTTGGCTGAGGGTAATTCCCAGAGAGGAGGTAGCTTGGGAATAAGTACTTGAATGCTTTCATCTGATGAGTGAGTCAGAGGGACTCTGGATGGCCTCCACGGCAAGTTAATGAGCTGCTTAAGGAGAGGAGGCATGCCTTCATCTTCTTTGAATCTCAAGCCCGTTGCACAGTTTTTGGCACATGATAGAGAATCAGTGAAGTTCCACTGGATGGGTTAATAAGATAGTGTCTTCTAGGAACTACGAAACTTACTATTTCCTGAGTATAAAGAGTGAGATGAAAGTGATGGGAATGAATCTAGAAGAAGTAAGTAGGGTCCCTATCATGGCAATATTGATAGGTTCTGTTAAGCCATAGTAAAGAGCGTGGACTTTATTTTCTACACATAAAGATCCTTTCAAGGGTTTTAGCCAGTCTTATGATCAAGTTTAAATTTTATTCTGCCAACAATGTGGATGAGAACAAAACAGGAGAGAAAGGAGTATAAATTCATCCCCATTTTTCAGCTAGTGTGAATAGGAGGTGGAATTAAGTGATATAAAACACAAGAGGAGTAGCAGTTTTGGTAGAGGAAGTCCCTTGAAACCAGAGTGTGTCTTGCTCACCATTTTATTCCTGCCCCTGGCATAGTGCTCAGCAGGAAGAAATTATCATAAAAAAGAGAGAATGACAAGTCAGGAGAGTGGATGAAGTGACATTCAAGGCTCCTTTCTAGTGTATCATTGTGTGTAAAGAGTGAGTCCTGAACACTGTAATACTCTAGTCTTCTGAAATCACACCTTGCAGCAGTGTCTGATAATATGCTGCCCTTCAGAGGTGATGTCCAGAGGATGTAGTATAAAGGCCTTTCCAAAGTTAACAGATGTGCCTCAGGCTTCTGCAAAGACTTGACTTCAGTAGGATTTGTCAAATATATTTTAACTATTTTTAAAGCTGTACTTAAAAATACACACTCAACCATGTACTAGAATTACATTTGAGCACTTTAGAGACCACTAATGTATTTACTTGTGATATTTTTTACAGTGAAAGTAAATATTATAAGTCTGGACTTAAAAATACAAATCCATGCTAACATAGTAATTCCTTTTTTATATATTTAAGGGTTCATGAAAGAATTTATATAAAAAGTGGTTATATTTCTTTAATATACATAGAAACACTGATTTAGCTTTATCTCTTTATTTTGCAGGCAAAAAAATTTTAGGCCTGGAAAAGTAAAATAATATGCCCAAGACACAGAGCACATCAGAGATAGAGCTAGAACCCAGTTGTCCCAAATAAGAGAATGATGCTCTTTTCACTGTAGAACCCTACTAGGAAGAGATGAAATTTTTATTTGGAGACCATCCTGCTAACACTGTTAAGTATCTGCCCTTGTAGATACCATGATGAGTGATTCAAAAAGCCTTTATAGAACATATAAAGGTCAGGAAGAATCATACCATCTATCTGGGAAGCAAAAATTAAAATTTATAAATTATAAACAGGGGTAATGACTGATATAAAGAAGAGTCACAGGGAATGAATTAAATTCATGAGTCTGTAGAAAGATCGATTACAAATACATTAAGGTGAAAGCCAAGCTGGTGAATAGATGGGGAGAAATGAGAAGTTTGCTTCTCTTTCCTAAGAAAACTACATCTTATTCTCACTTTCTCTTGTAAACTGTTTTCAGAGGTGCATTCATTTTATCAGCCAGCCAGGTGTCATTCAGCAAACGCCCATTGTACACAATCAGTAAGGGGATGGTCTGCTGAGCCCACTAAGCACTGAATAAGAGAATAAAGACACAGTTCCCACCTATCCTTGTGGAGCTCACACCTGTGGAGAAGAAGGGGATGGTCTATCATTCTTCTATAATAATGTAACCATTTCTCTTTTCCTCTACCTTCATGGCTTTTTGGAGAAAAATAATAGGAATAATCAGTGAATTGATTGCTTCATTAGGCATGGCCAGTGATAATTTATATTTATTTTTATCTACCCATTTATCTCCCAACCAAGTTCTTTTTATATACAGCATTATAATCACAGTAGACTCTATATGTGTTAAGTGATTCATCTTCATCTTAAAAAGACATACCATTTTTTCTCTTACCACAGTAAGAAGTGATTAGATTAAAATAAGGTGAGCGTACTTGTTCTGTGGAGAACCAGATAGTAAACATTTTAAGTTTTGCAAGCCATATGGTCTCTGCTGGGTCTATTCGGCTCTGCCACTGTAGCGTGAAAGCATCCATAGACATCCCGTAAATAAATATGTCTGTATTCCAATAAAATTTTATTTATGGACACTAAAATTTGAATTTCAAGTAATTTTTGCATGTCACAAAGTATTGTCTTCTCTTCATTGTTTTTCAACCATTGAAAAATGTAAACCCATTCTTAATTTGCAGGCTGTACAAAGCAAGCCAGATTTGGCCCAGAGACCATAGTTTGCCCACACCTGAATTAGAATCTTAGCTTCATTATAAAACTTACCTAGAGTTAAATTTTTATTCAGGGATTTTAAGGAAGAAACAACTATCTCAGGATATACATTCCACTCCACAGAGGGTTTGAAATCATTTCCTGTTGGAACATTAGATGGTCAAGAAACAGCATCATGGGAGGAAGAGTATCCAATTCAGGAGGAGCCCATTACAATAAATAACCAATGCTCATTATGCTGAAAGTAACCTCCTGTGGCTCTGTCCCAAAACATTTCCCTGGTCAACTCCTGATCATCGGTTCATGGTTAAAACAATAATAACAACAACAAAATTCACCTGCAAAGTGAACAAACCTATTTATTACTGATCTAGAACCTTGGCTATAACAATAATAAACAAACTAGGGAATTCAAATAAAGTTCTGTCTTGGTTCACATAACCAGGATTCACCTAAAGAATAGCTCAAAATTTGGTAGTGGTCCAAGCCTTAATTTCACAAGTCATGAAAATATCATATCTTATCTAAGTGTAATCTGAGATTCCACAATTAGGGAAGCTAGTAGGGAAATACGGCCATGCTCACATTATGGCTAAAGTCTGAACTTCAACTAACAACAAAATATTTTTATCACCTCACACATCAATGACAATTCCTGTATTTTGGAGGAACTAACAAAACTCTTTTATACAATTCTCAAAAATTAGTACTTTGAAAAAACCAGCTGTTATTAGCACTTTGTGGGAATGATACATCTCCCTAAGTCTGCTAATAAACCAACTATTCTATTGGATCTTTGAAAGATTTAACATCAACCAGCTGTTCAATATTAATGTCATCTTGCTTTTCTCATCCCTGGCACAAATTTAGACTTTGATTACAACATCAGTTACAGAAACCAATTTAAAACATTTAGAATCAATTTACATTTGAGCAATGTGATTTTTTTATCCTCCATACATCCACTACATTAAAAGAGTTATTCCTCTGCTTTAAATAAATTAAGACCACTATCTAGCTTATAAGTAATGGAGCTAGAATATGAACTCGAGCAAATCGAGTAATTTGATGCTGTTAGCCATGCAGCTTCACTGCCTCTCTCTCTGTACAGCTAGCTATGAATGTGTCAGAAAGCTAGGAGAATTTTGAGAAGGCTGTAACAGTCAAAGACATAGATTGAAGAGACCCCGATCGTGGACTGTGATTGCAGAAATTGTGAAGGAGAAATGAAACAGAACTATTCCTATGGGTGAATCATTCAAACTTGCTGATAGATTTGAAAGCAGGGATAACAGAGATGACACAGACAAGAATAATATGCATGTTGATTACTATTTCATTCCACAAATGTTTGTTGAGCACCAACCATGAGCATGGAACTGTTCTAAATTTTGGTAAAGAAACTATAAACAAAATAGACCAAGCCCCTTGGAGCAAGATCTTATTATTATTAGAAAGAAGGTCATCGATGCAGAGACTATGTCTAGAAGGATATTTGATCTGTCTGCTAGGACTGTCATAAAATACCACATGCTGGGTAGCTTAAACAACAGAAATTGATTTCCATCACAATTCTGGAGGCTGAAAGTCCAAGATCAAGGTGCCAGCAGGGTTGGTTTCTGGTGAGACCTCTCTCTGACATTTGCAGAGGGCTGTCTTCTCACTGTGTCCTCACTTGGCCTTTCCTCTGCATGTGCACTGTCCTGGTGTTTCTTTCTGTTCTTATAAGGACACCAGTACTATTGGATTGGGGTCCCATTCTTAGGACCTCATTAATCTTTAATTTCCTCCTTATAGGCTCTGTCTCCAAATACAATCACATTGGGGATTATGGCTACCACATATGAGTTTTGGGAGGATACAATTCAGTCCATAGCAAGTACAGAGAAATTGGTCACACTGGTTGCTTAGGAGGGGTACAAGGTGGATAGAGGTACAGGAATAAGGAGGAGACATCATGGAATATCTTTTTTGTACTTAACTGAATTTTAAATGTGGATGTATTATCTATTTTAAAAAAAAACATTTTAATCAGGCACTAAAATATATTGGGTCTTTATTCATATCCAGAGTTTCTTTAAAAATTCTATCATTCTGAGCATTCTTTTCCTGAACAAAAATATTTGTAATTTTGTCTTTTTGAGTACATTTGCGAGAAATTGGTCACACTGGTTGCTTAGGAGGGGTACAAGGTGGATAGAGGTACAGGAATAAGGGGGAGACATCATGGAATATCTTTTTTGTACTTAACTGAATTTTAAATGTGGATGTATTATCTATTTTTAAAAAAAACATTTTAATCAGGCACTAAAATATATTGGGTCTTTATTCATATCCAGAGTTTCTTAAGAAATTCTATCATTCTGAGCATTCTTTTCCTGAACAAAAATATTTGTAATTTTGTCTTTTTGAGTACATTTGCGAAAATATTTCACTGGTGATACATGGGGCATCTACAAATTGCCAGTACACTTTTTAATTTTGTAAAGCATTTTCTGGTTATTTGTCTCCAACCTGGTAAAGACTGTAAAGAGACAGGTCTCGAAACAGCTCAGATTTGGGAGGCCGGGGGGAGGACTATACAGGGCTGTGTATGTGTCTCACTGTCACCCACATGTCCAGGATTAGGTTTTCCTGGGGCCGGTAAGAGAATGTGGAATTAATACTTCAGCAGAATGGTGTTGCCCAGAACCAGAGAGCTAGAAAGGCCAGGTCAGTTAGGAAATGCACAGAACTGAAAAACAGGTAACCCTGATATAAAGACCAGGACACAGGGGCTAAGCTGCAAATCACAGAATCTGAATCAAGATCCAATAGAGACTGAGAAAAAGATAAAGGATTCCCTACAGATTCCCATGAACACGGTTAGATACTAGATTTTCACAGTTGTCTTTAGGGACCAATGGGCATGTATTGCCATGGTGGGTTAGACTGGGCAGAAAAGACAATATCACTCTTGGACATCTCAGGTTTCAAAGGATGGAGCACTTTTCAAGGTCCTGAGGACCACTGGAAATAATTTACCTAGCTCAAATATCACTCATTAGTTAAATGTGCTATATGCTATACTACACGGCTTCATCTTTATCCTAAGCTTGTGGGTTGTTTTTTTCTTTTAAATATATTATATCTGTCACTAGTTACTTATACAATTATGAGACATCACTAACATCTAGACTAGTATGTCAAACGTTGTTAGAGCTATTACATGAATATACCTCAAAAAGTTCATGGAAATATTCGCATTATCTTCTAATTCTATTTTTCCATGAACTTTTTGCAGCACCCACGTATACTTAAACACATCAAGAGTAGGAAGGATGAAGCCTCTAAGCTTATTAAAACATTTTACTTCTTAAGCTTGGATGTGATTATTTTAGAAAGAAATTTTTGTTTTACACTGACTAAAGTAATGCATATTCAGTAATAATCAGTGTGGGGGGAAAAAGAAAGAAAAAAGAAAGGAAGGAAGGAGGGAGGGAGGAAAGGAAGAAAGGAGGCAGAGAGACAAAACATTTCCACTGGTAAAATTTTGGTGTATCTCACATTACTGTTTTTATCATTTTTTTCTATTTGCATGTGCAATTTACATGTACGCATAGATAAATAGAAAGATACATCGATAGACAGACAGATGGATTATACATCTGCATTTTTGTTCTACTAGACCTAGACAGTTTTACTATTTTATTATAAACTTGCCTATAAAATCATTTGAATGTCTACAATTACAGATTTGTCACAGGTTGTACAAATTTGTTGAAGGTTGGCTTTTCCAGAAGCAGACTGTGACTTAGTCTAGGGTGTAGAATATTTAAGAAGGAATGCTTGTGGGGTCAACACCTTGGGGGAGGAGGAGGAGAGAGCAGGATTGCAGAGGGGGAAAGTCCTGCTGCAGTGCTGGACCCACAACTACTTTGGTCGATCCCACACTGAGCTCTGGAGCTCAAAGTTGTCCCATGTTGGGCCAAATTGCCAGCCCCTTACTCCCTACTCTGTAAGTCCTGGGATGTAGACTGCCTTGAGAAGGGTGTGACCTTGAGCAAGGTGGCTTTCTGCAGCCAGCTGAAATATGTTTGCCAAAGGCACTGCCATCTGAAGCTGTCTGCTACCAGTTCTCTCAGCAGCTGCAGAAATAAATTCTTTCTTGCAGAGAGATTTAAACAGCACATCACTGAGTCCACCACAATATCATATTTAATATAACTTTTCATTTTTATACTTTTATATTCTTACCAATTTTCTGTATTAAAAATAATTCAGTACATATTTTTAAATATGTATTTAGAATTATTTAGTCTATAATCTCAAAATTAGAATTACTGAGTTAAAATATTTGAACCTTCTTAAAGGTTCTGGAAACATATGACAAATTGCTCTCCGAATGCTTGTTCCAATTGGCATTCATGCCCATAGTTTGCCAGAGCTTTCCATTTTACAATGAGTTTATCACCTTTGGATATTTTCACTTAAAAATGATAATCTGACAGATCAGCACATTAGTTCTTTTAAAATTTAGTTTCTATGGATTACTAGTGAGGCTTAACATTCATTTCCATTCTTCAATCAATATTATAACCTGTGTGGCAAATTGCCAATTTACGCCCGTTATCCATTCTCCTACTGGAAAATTAGTATCTGCACTCTATTAGTCTGTTTTGTTGCTTATAGCAAAAGAGACGGAACTGGGTGATTTGCAAGAAAATGAAATTTATTGCTTACAGTTTCAGAAGCTGGGAAGTCCAAAGCTGAGGGAACACATCTGGTGAGGGTCTTGGTGGTGGCGGCTTTACAGAAATGCAGAGGTCTCACATGGCAGAAAATGGTAGAGCAGAGAGAGAGAGACTCTCACATGCTCTCCTTTTAAAGCCCTCAGAACCATGCCCGTGACCACCAATATTAATCCATTCACTATGGCAGGGTCCTCACAATCTAATCACCTCTTCAAGGCCCCACCTTTCAATTACCATAATAGGATTTCTCACCCACTTAACAGTCACAGTGGGGATCAAGCTTCTAATATATAAAATTGGGGACACAATTCAATCCATATCATTCACCATCATTGGGTAGGATTTAAAACAGTTCCCTCATACAAGTATTCCAGTTTGGAAATTTGAAGTTCGTTACTCCAATAAAATCAATTCTTCTTCCCTCCTATCTGACCCACTTCATTTACCCATTTCTATTATTTAAGACTATATCTTTCTATCTCCCTTTCTAGATGACAACCTGAAGGGGATGAGATTATGACACAAAATAACTTCACTCACAATGTACTACAACAGCATACACCCCAGAAAAAGTCATAGAGTTGCTCAAGAAAGTTTACTGAAATATCACTCATTGATTCTATATATATATATATATAGAGAGAGAGAGAGAGAGAGAGAGAGATTGTGTATACCCTCTACCAAGATAGTATTTGTCAGTAGCTAAGATATGAACTGAACAACTGAATGATTCCCTTTTATAATATATGAGAAATTTGTGGTTTATCATTAACTTTCAGTGTGCTTTGAAAAGCAGGAATAAAAATGCATTAGTAAATTTTATTTTCTCCCTGTAAGCCTTTCGTCTTATTTTGTCATAAGAGCCTATTTGTTTGGGCCCTTTCCATTTTAATTCAATCAGTTGCACATTAATTTTCTGGGGAACAAAAAGTATTCCTGAGAAATGGTGCATAATTTCCATATTGCTTTTATTTTCATCTTCAGCTTTAAAAAAGATAAAAAAGTCAATGAAGTTGATACTAATAATCTTCCTTTCATGTAATTTTTTTAGATTTCATTATGAATTTTTTGCTGTTTAAAATAGTTTTGTAGTCAAGGTTCACTGCTATTCAAATGAATATACATCAGAACTCCAATGCATTAATCATGACATACACAAATGATGTGATAAACTCTAGGAATCAAAGAGAACTAGCTGTAATAAGTGGTTTCCACATGTAATATGACTTATTAATATTAAGTGCAACCAAGGCTTGCTTTCTTTTAGTGTCTCAGGCTTTTTTTCTTTTTCAGTTTTATTACCCACCCCTCCCACCCATAGTTAACTTTTCCCTTTTATCAATTTTTCAGAAGCAAAGGAATTCATCCCAAACACATGTCACTTCATTAGAAAGTTATCATGTATACTAACTACAAGAGGACTAAAATATTTATGAGCAAAGCCAGGGCCCAGCTTGTACAGGCTTTGCAGGTTACCAAGAGCTCACTGATTTCTCCCCTATTTGTCATCGCTACACAGTTATCAGTGATTCAGAACCCATCTCCCTAGAACACACCTAAAAATGGGAATTCAGAGGCCATGGATCTCCAGTCGCTGACAACAGTATTTTCCACCAGTTTTGTGGGGGTTCATCTTTATGGAAATGGAAACTTCTTATTGAACTACCAGTGAGCAAGGGTAGTACAGTCAGTTATTAGGAAACTGGGAAGCTCTGCTGTTCTGCAGCCTTTGCAATATGAGGGGTATCAAAAGTGGTAGCAAATCATGAGTCAAAAGACAAAGATTACAATGTCACAAAATCAAGCGATAGCAAGGGAACAGTATTGTGAGGCAAACGGAGTTAGCTTGGTCAGGCCCTCTCACCTCATCTCTGGCTGGGTACTATTCAGCACATCCATTGTAAACAAGTTATGCAAGAGTGGTGTAAGTGCACACGCGTGCCCATATACTCCTTGTCTCGTTGCCTCTATTGTGTCTTTCACTATGGAAAACAATGGCTTCAAATCGCTGCTGGCAGGAGCTCTCGTCTGAAATAAAGCATGTCCCCTTGCTGGTGGCTACTCGGTTTTTCTTTCGCTTTCCTGACTCATGACCTGCACAGGACCAGGCAGAGGGTTCTGTGATCCAGCTCTACAAATATATACTCTGGTTCTTTCTCTTTCTCTGAGACATCTGTTCAATTTCTCTTTAGCCTAAGCAATGGAAGCATTTTTCCTGGTTACACTGGTACTAGGGTAAAAAAAGTGGCCTTGCTGATCCATCCTGGGTGACTTTATGACAAATGCTGTGTGTGTCCATGCAGACACGTGTACATGTACATGTACATGAGTGAGTCTTGCTGATTTTTTAATTCCCAGGATTCATTTGCCTAGCATTCCCAAACTACCATGGTCATACTGAACTTGTGGAACAAATGCCAGTAATGGACTCTTTATTCCTTAGGTGTAGTCTTTGAGAAGCTTCTTCTGACAGACTTGTCTGAGAGTCCATAGTTTTCATCCTGGGAAATAAATCAGGACTTATCTTCCTTGAAATCACAAATCAATAAGACTATACTTGAATGGTAGTTTCAGAAAGATAGCACTTTTTCTTTTTTTAATGTGGCAATTTTACTGGCTGCTTAGCATTCTGTAATTAGAAAGTAGTTAAAAATCATTCAAGACTATGCTTGATATTTAGAACCTTTTTCTTAATTGTATATCCCTGGGGTATCTGAAGAGCTAATATGGCTCTTTCTTGCTGACCCAGTTGGGGCGCTGGTCATGAGCAAGTGCCCCGCCGAGGACCTTATGACCCCGTCCAGCTTATCTAATAAACAAAGTATTAGTAACAAAGTAATTGATTCCTCAGGATACAAACACATAAAGCACATCAGGCCAGAACAAATCTCCTTTTTTGCCTTACAAAACACAAAAGGTACACAAAGTATTAGTAACAAAGTAATTGATTCCTCAGGATACAAACACATAAAGCACATCAGGCTAGAACAAATCTCCTTTTTTGCCTTACAAAACACAAAAGGTATGGGGTTGATTTTAAAAAGGAAACAAATCCGTGAATATAATGTTTAGGATAAATGTTTATTTATATATATAAATATATATATCACCTTATAGTGGAGGTAGATTTATGGTTTGCAATTCTATGGATATGGAAGAACATCATGAAGGTGCCATCACTTTGTCTCAATTTGTGGGTCATAGCCAAGGCCCAAAAGGCCTGAGTCCTGAGATGGGTCAACAAGATAGATACTCCCGCTGCGATCACCAAACAACAAATGTTCAGTAAGTAACAGACTTTTCTTTATGTGACTCAGCTATCAAACTGTAACTGCACCAAATGCACCTAGATACCAAGCCACACAGTATGTGTGTTTTGCACATAGTTGGTGCTTCGAGAATGCTTCTGAGTGATTATGATCTTTTCATGTAATTTTCCATATAAGGGGTAGATTGGCCAGTTGTCATCTTTGTGAGTTGGGGGAAGCCCCCTTCTCTTTTTCTCGGGATTCAATGTTGACATATGTTGATCAAATCAATATTACTAGTATGTATATTGTTACAAAATATTCTTTATGCCCCTTGTCCACCCTCTTCCTATCCCCCTCTCCCTCCCCGCTCTCATCACTGATAACCCCGGATTTCTTCTCTCACTATGAAAGAGTAATGGTTACTCTGTTGATTTGTGGCCTAGATGATATGTCCAATGCTGAGAGGTGTGATCAGGTCCCCCAATATTATCATAGACCAGCTGCTTCTGTCACTCTGGAATGGGCTTTGTGGAGAGAGGCATCCTCTTCTTTTCTTCGGTCTCTGCTGGCGACTCTCCTTGTGTCAATGCACTCCAGTGGCTGGTGGACCATCTGTGTGGTGGTTGTGGTGTTTAGCCACTTTTGCAGCAGCTGTGGTTACTGTGGTGGCTGTGGGGGGCCACCCACATGGAGGTGATGTTTTTGGCATGCTCCTTGGTGCTGGTGCTGTGCCTGGCTGTGGGCAGGGGTTCCAGTCCCTGGCTCCAAGCCTCAGGTCCCCTGGCAGGCCCCGAGGTGCTAGTGGTATGCCTGGGCCAGACCTAATTTTTTGTCCTTTGCTAACTTCTAAAATGGGGGAACTTCCTGTGGGAACCAATACTTGAGCTGTGTTGTTGATCTAACTTGCTGCTTTTCTGCTGTTTCCCTAGGGAAGACTTTTTGTGCAGTTCAGGGTTTAATGGTTGACCTTATAGGTACTTCCAATTCTCTAGAGGCCCAGTGCACCTGGGTTGTGTAGAAACTCTGATGTGGGCCTGAATCTTTTCATCAAACTGCACCCCATGCAATTCTGCATTCCTGACCAGTCTCCTCTGAGTGGTCCTGTGCTGATTGGGGGGAAGGTCCGCTGTCCTTGCTGTGTCCCAGTGTTCTCCCAGTGGGCCTGTCTCCTCCACTGCCCATGCTCCAAACAATTCCCATGGGATGGGTCCTGTGCCTGTCCCTTGTGATGACTCACCAGCCTCTGAATGGCTCCCCTATTTCAGCTGTTCTGGCTCCTCACTCCTGCGTGGGTCCACGGGATACCTATTTGTGGTCTTGCTGTCCTGGGGGCCACCAAGGCCCTCTTCTCCCCTGCTGCCCCCAAGCAACTCCTTCCAAAGGGCACAGCTGTGGCTTCTGCCGGCTCCTGCCCCATGCACTCAGCAGCTCCAGCCTTAAGGCAGCCATGGCCCAAAATGCTCCAAGCAGTTTTTTCTTTCCTTGTGGCTCCTCCCCCTTCATGAACACCATAGGTCTCTCTTCCTCTTCACCTGAGCTCCAGTGGCCCCCACTTGGCTGTTATTACATTTTTATAGTTGTAAATTGGTTGATTTGTGGGACAGAGTGACACTGGGGATCATCTATTCTGCCATCTTGACTGGAACTTCCCATTTTTGAAAACTTAAGAGAGAAGTTTCCCAAGGACAAATAGCCAATCGATCACAGAGTCCAACCAAGACTGAACCATGAGGGTACCAACCCTGACCAGGGCCCCTCCACAGAACTAATTATGAAAACACCCCATACAAGTGAAGTCAATAGTAAGAAAGAGCAGAATAACATATGGGCTAGCCACCACCACACTGGGGAAAGCTCAGAAGGGAGTTTGGGAGGGGTTTGTGAAGTGTACAAAGCACTAGATGATAGAAGAGAGGACTTGGACTGTAAATAAAAGATTGATCAAATGGACCTCAGAGATACTGACATTATCACGGTCAGAATATTCAAGGTACCTCTACTTGTTCTGCTCATGGAAGGAAAACCCAGGGCTCAATGATTGTAGAGTTCGTTTTCAAAGAGGTTTAGTGAATCAACTTGGATTGCTAGTATTTGTGTTAGCTTATTTTCTAAGAGACTTCTCTTCCTTTTACTATCACCAAGGAACTTACCCAAAGGGGCAGTTCCAACATACACAAGAGAAAAACAAATAAAACATGGATTGCTTTTGTGATTAAATGTTAGTTCTAAGATTTGTCAAGCTCTGTCTCACCAGCTAGACTGTAAGCACTCAGTGGGAAGACTCTGTTTTGCTCACTATTGTTTCTGTTGTGTATCATGTTGCCTGGTACATAATTGGAATCCACTAAATCCTTAGCTGACTGACTGAATGAGTGGTGTGCAGAATTTATACAATTGTGGATCAGTCGATGCTCGACATAAGAGAAGATCCCCAGCACAAAATGAACACCAAAATTTAGTGAATGCTAATAAAAGGTAAATAGAAGAAGTCTCCAGGACAGATTTTTCCACTTAATGGCAAAAACACAAGGACAAGCTGGTTTCCCTTCCTTCTCATTAAATTGTCCTCCCACACCTCTATCAACATATCACCTTCTCTTATATAATGTGTTGGGGTTCAAATTTGTGCAGTGAGGGAGGGGATAGTTCTTTTTCTTATGTAAGTCTTGCTTGATAGTTTTTGAGATGTGGGAGACATATGCATCACAGCTCCCGTGATGCTGCAGTAATCTAATATCAACTAAAGGGCTCCTAAAACTCTCTGAGAATGATTGGACTTTTCCCCAGAATACTAGGACAATTGAAAATAGGTGGACAGACAGAGGTCCTGAAATGAGTAACTTCCTCTATGCCTTTAAACAAAGGGAATTATTTTAAGTTACATGATCTCAGAATTTATCAAGTTGAATAGAGGAAAAATAGAGGAACAAGAATTGTGTCCTAAAATCTCAAGGCATATTACAGCATCTGAGTCTGGTCTACTTGATCCACATGGAAGTCACCTACTGCCTTGCTGCTCATGGGTGCTTCACAGACCAGCAGCATCCACAACACCAGGGAGCTTAAGAAATACAGACTCTGAAGTCTTACTCAGACTACCAAAACTGAATCTGTGTTTTATCAGTCAATTCATATATGCCTATTAAAGTTTGAAAAGCATTGACTTGGAACCAATGGCATATGATGAAGACCTTGGGTTTTATGTGTTAAACTATATTTTAGAATATTTTTAAAGGTAAATTATAAAATTGAGGGTGGAAAAGATGATTCTTGAGACATACATAGATGAAAGAATTTCTTTGCATAGGAAGATACTAAAATCTAGAAAAGGTCAGAAACTAAATCCCCTCAGCTCCAAAAGACAAATTCAAACTGGTCTAACCAGAAAGAACAACAAAAGCATTAATCATTCCTTTCCAGATCCTCTAGCTTTTTAGATCTTCTCACAATTAAGAAAGCCAGAGGGAAAATGTTCCATCCCCAGAGGAAAAGTCAAGAAGTCAGATAAAACTCAGTTCTCAGAGATACTGCAAGAGAAGGCCAGAAATTAGAAACTGTATTCTTAATAATGTAAAAAAATAGTAATTCTATTTCTAAACCCTCATCTTTCCCTTCCAATGTGTTTAAAATGTCCCTCTTTATTTGCACATAGTTATACACATTTTATGTCATTCCTCCTCTTCCACATTAGATAATAAATTTCACAGCAAAAGTGACAGCTTCTCCCCTGCCCAAAATAGTTTTCAGTTGCTTGTCAAGATTATTAAGTACTGTTTGACCAGTCACTTTCCAAAATATAAGGGACAATTAAATTTCCCCAAGTAGAAGCATATGACTCAATTTCTCTTGCAGTACCCTGCTCTATATCCCCAAACCCTCCAAAACCAGCTCAAGTGTTTCCACCCCCGTGAGACCTTCCCTGGCTCCTCCACTTCTTCCTCTCTGTTTCCAAAGCACTTTGCCCTTCCCTCTGCTATAGCATTTGCACTGTGTTGTAAATCACTTACCAGCTGTCTCCACACTGGACTATGACCTCCCTGGTGCCAATGCCATAACACAGGTGTAGCTAGACCATTCCAAGCCCCTCAAAAACACAACAAATTTTATTATTTAGCCTGCTTGGAGGGGACAAAACATGAGGGAATCACAAGAGAGTAATGTCTCAATTTTCTATTGGGATACAGAGCTTATATACCCATCTCCACAGGGAAAGGGGAGCTGGGGGCATAGGAGTAAATGATTCCGAGGGGGACACAATAGGCCTGGAGAACATACAGTGGCCTGGGGACAACGTCTATTCAGCCTATAGAGCAGACAGGGACTGGAAAATGATTCTCTTCAAAATACTGAATGGGACTGAAATAGAAGACAGTAGTCTGTGACAAAAGTTAGCCCAGGTGTATTGACAGACTCCAGTCTTTTTTCCTGTGATACGAGTTAAGTTAGTGAAAACTCAGGGAGAGACTAGAGGTCATTGTCTTCTTTGGCAGGTGCAGACTTTAGGCAGGTAAGGGAAAGGCTTCATCCTGTGTTTTGGAGAGTGACAGAGGATTGAGAGAGGAGGTGGGGGCAGGGAGGGGGTCAGAGATACCTAGAGACTGCTTCTTTATTCCAGCACATCAGAGCACCATATTTTGGGGTAATAGCTTTCTGCATCTCAACAATGTTCTTCCAGTATATACACTGGAGCACAATCATGTGATCTTCCTATATAATCTAACACCCCTGGTCGTGCAATCCAGACCCTGGCCCCCAAACCAAATGCCATGGCAATTGGTCTTCTCCAGCATTCAGAACTTTTGTTAGAATAAAAGTTTTCCAGTCACCATACTTCTACATGTCCAATTGTAATTTTTGTTCAAAAAATTATCGCACAAATAATCTTACACATGGAATCTGAGAGACCTGCTGAACTCTGAATCATGGGGAGTAAAATCCTTAATCTTATGATCTCTGATTCAATCTCCCAAAGGGGGACAAATGAACCTGCTTGCTTTTCATATGATTTTCCCTTGAATGAGACTGATAACCATTCTCTCTAAATACAAGTCACACAAGGAAGATTGTCAGAAGATAATGCTGATTGGGGCCGGCCCAGTGGCGCACTGGATAGTGCGCCGCTTGGGAAGCGCAGCGGCGCACCCGCCCGAGGGTTCGGATCCCACGTACAGACCGGTTCCCGCTCACTGGCTGAGCGAGGCGCGGGAGCAACGCCGAGGGTTGCAATCCCGTTGCCGGTCCCCGGTCCGGTACGGGGGCAACACAGAGGGTTGCGATCCATTGCCGGACATGGAAACCCCGGTCCGGTACGGGGGCAACACTGAGGGTTGCGATCCATTGCCGGACACGGAAAAAAACAAAAACACAAAAAAAAAAAAAAA
>NW_007733623.1:2399-11374 GCF_000696425.1 Galeopterus variegatus | reverse complement strand
ATAGCCAAGGCCCAAAAGGCCTGAGTCCTGAGATGGGTCAACAAGATAGATACTCCCGCTGCGATCACCAAACAACAAATGTTCAGTAAGTAACAGACTTTTCTTTATGTGACTCAGCTATCAAACTGTAACTGCACCAAATGCACCTAGATACCAAGCCACACAGTATGTGTGTTTTGCACATAGTTGGTGCTTCGAGAATGCTTCTGAGTGATTATGATCTTTTCATGTAATTTTCCATATAAGGGGTAGATTGGCCAGTTGTCATCTTTGTGAGTTGGGGGAAGCCCCCTTCTCTTTTTCTCCGCCAAGATTCCCACCCTCACTGTAATGACTTCTCATCTTCCCCCGTCAGAACTATCTCAGGGGAAGGTGTGGAGGGCGCCATTGCGTCTCAGTGCAACTCCTCCTCAGTGAGGATGGCTTCTGTCAGAATCAGGTGAGCATTCTGGAATCTGAGCCTACAACACATACAATCTTCTCTATAACTAGACAGTGTAAAAACCATTGAAGTGGTGATGAAATAGCCATCAGGTCATGACCTGCATTCCTGTTGTCTCAGAGAACTTCAGCTTTTTCTATTTTGAAGCACAAATCCAATTTGCCACCACATCCCCCACCAGTGCACATATTCAAAAAAAATCCAGCCAGCCCCCTTATACCCTGGCTTGAAAGCCTTTCAGTGTCTTCATGTTGCTTATGGGACAAAATTTAAAATCCTTCATGAGTGCACTTGATCTCACTTACCTGTCCAGCTCATCTCAGCCCAAATGCCCCTGGTTCTCTGTGCTCTAGCCTCAGTAACTTTCTCCACGTTCTTCAAAAAATTGCTCTCTCTTCCATCTCAGGCGAAGCATGCACAGTCCCCTTTCCCTTCCTAACATTGCCTTTGCCAGTTCATACTAACTACCAAGTCTCCATTTAAAGGTCATTCTCATAGCACATGAACTTCTTGCAAGTGGGGGAATAGGATTAATAGGGAGATGTTGGGAAATTCTGGATTGGGAAATTAAAATATATACAAAAAGAATGAGTTCAAATAGTGAATTTATGGTAGACATTGAGAAAAACACAAACTTAGAAAACTTTTACATTTTTGAAACCTTTTTTTTATTGAATCATAATTGATTATACATATTATTGGGATTCAATGTTGACATATGTTGATCAAATCAATATTACTAGTATGTATATTGTTACAAAATATTCTTTATGCCCCTTGTCCACCCTCTTCCTATCCCCCTCTCCCTCCCCGCTCTCATCACTGATAACCCCGGATTTCTTCTCTCACTATGAAAGAGTAATGGTTACTCTGTTGATTTGTGGCCTAGATGATATGTCCAATGCTGAGAGGTGTGATCAGGTCCCCCAATATTATCATAGACCAGCTGCTTCTGTCACTCTGGAATGGGCTTTGTGGAGAGAGGCATCCTCTTCTTTTCTTCGGTCTCTGCTGGCGACTCTCCTTGTGTCAATGCACTCCAGTGGCTGGTGGACCATCTGTGTGGTGGTTGTGGTGTTTAGCCACTTTTGCAGCAGCTGTGGTTACTGTGGTGGCTGTGGGGGGCCACCCACATGGAGGTGATGTTTTTGGCATGCTCCTTGGTGCTGGTGCTGTGCCTGGCTGTGGGCAGGGGTTCCAGTCCCTGGCTCCAAGCCTCAGGTCCCCTGGCAGGCCCCGAGGTGCTAGTGGTATGCCTGGGCCAGACCTAATTTTTTGTCCTTTGCTAACTTCTAAAATGGGGGAACTTCCTGTGGGAACCAATACTTGAGCTGTGTTGTTGATCTAACTTGCTGCTTTTCTGCTGTTTCCCTAGGGAAGACTTTTTGTGCAGTTCAGGGTTTAATGGTTGACCTTATAGGTACTTCCAATTCTCTAGAGGCCCAGTGCACCTGGGTTGTGTAGAAACTCTGATGTGGGCCTGAGTCTTTTCATCAAACTGCACCCCATGCAATTCTGTATTCCTGACCAGTCTCCTCTGAGTGGTCCTGTGCTGATTGGGGGGAAGGTCCGCTGTCCTTGCTGTGTCCCAGTGTTCTCCCAGTGGGCCTGTCTCCTCCACTGCCCATGCTCCAAACAATTCCCATGGGATGGGTCCTGTGCCTGTCCCTTGTGATGACTCACCAGCCTCTGAATGGCTCCCCTATTTCAGCTGTTCTGGCTCCTCACTCCTGCGTGGGTCCACGGGATACCTATTTGTGGTCTTGCTGTCCTGGGGGCCACCAAGGCCCTCTTCTCCCCTGCTGCCCCCAAGCAACTCCTTCCAAAGGGCACAGCTGTGGCTTCTGCCGGCTCCTGCCCCATGCACTCAGCAGCTCCAGCCTTAAGGCAGCCATGGCCCAAAATGCTCCAAGCAGTTTTTTCTTTCCTTGTGGCTCCTCCCCCTTCATGAACACCATAGGTCTCTCTTCCTCTTCACCTGAGCTCCAGTGGCCCCCACTTGGCTGTTATTACATTTTTATAGTTGTAAATTGGTTGATTTGTGGGACAGAGTGACACTGGGGATCATCTATTCTGCCATCTTGACTGGAACTTCCCATTTTTGAAAACTTAAGAGAGAAGTTTCCCAAGGACAAATAGCCAATCGATCACAGAGTCCAACCAAGACTGAACCATGAGGGTACCAACCCTGACCAGGGCCCCTCCACAGAACTAATTATGAAAACACCCCATACAAGTGAAGTCAATAGTAAGAAAGAGCAGAATAACATATGGGCTAGCCACCACCACACTGGGGAAAGCTCAGAAGGGAGTTTGGGAGGGGTTTGTGAAGTGTACAAAGCACTAGATGATAGAAGAGAGGACTTGGACTGTAAATAAAAGATTGATCAAATGGACCTCAGAGATACTGACATTATCACGGTCAGAATATTCAAGGTACCTCTACTTGTTCTGCTCATGGAAGGAAAACCCAGGGCTCAATGATTGTAGAGTTCGTTTTCAAAGAGGTTTAGTGAATCAACTTGGATTGCTAGTATTTGTGTTAGCTTATTTTCTAAGAGACTTCTCTTCCTTTTACTATCACCAAGGAACTTACCCAAAGGGGCAGTTCCAACATACACAAGAGAAAAACAAATAAAACATGGATTGCTTTTGTGATTAAATGTTAGTTCTAAGATTTGTCAAGCTCTGTCTCACCAGCTAGACTGTAAGCACTCAGTGGGAAGACTCTGTTTTGCTCACTATTGTTTCTGTTGTGTATCATGTTGCCTGGTACATAATTGGAATGCACTAAATCCTTAGCTGACTGACTGAATGAGTGGTGTGCAGAATTTATACAATTGTGGATCAGTCGATGCTCGACATAAGAGAAGATCCCCAGCACAAAATGAACACCAAAATTTAGTGAATGCTAATAAAAGGTAAATAGAAGAAGTCTCCAGGACAGATTTTTCCACTTAATGGCAAAAACACAAGGACAAGCTGGTTTCCCTTCCTTCTCATTAAATTGTCCTCCCACACCTCTATCAACATATCACCTTCTCTTATATAATGTGTTGGGGTTCAAATTTGTGCAGTGAGGGAGGGGATAGTTCTTTTTCTTATGTAAGTCTTGCTTGATAGTTTTTGAGATGTGGGAGACATATGCATCACAGCTCCCGTGATGCTGCAGTAATCTAATATCAACTAAAGGGCTCCTAAAACTCTCTGAGAATGATTGGACTTTTCCCCAGAATACTAGGACAATTGAAAATAGGTGGACAGACAGAGGTCCTGAAATGAGTAACTTCCTCTATGCCTTTAAACAAAGGGAATTATTTTAAGTTACATGATCTCAGAATTTATCAAGTTGAATAGAGGAAAAATAGAGGAACAAGAATTGTGTCCTAAAATCTCAAGGCATATTACAGCATCTGAGTCTGGTCTACTTGATCCACATGGAAGTCACCTACTGCCTTGCTGCTCATGGGTGCTTCACAGACCAGCAGCATCCACAACACCAGGGAGCTTAAGAAATACAGACTCTGAAGTCTTACTCAGACTACCAAAACTGAATCTGTGTTTTATCAGTCAATTCATATATGCCTATTAAAGTTTGAAAAGCATTGACTTGGAACCAATGGCATATGATGAAGACCTTGGGTTTTATGTGTTAAACTATATTTTAGAATATTTTTAAAGGTAAATTATAAAATTGAGGGTGGAAAAGATGATTCTTGAGACATACATAGATGAAAGAATTTCTTTGCATAGGAAGATACTAAAATCTAGAAAAGGTCAGAAACTAAATCCCCTCAGCTCCAAAAGACAAATTCAAACTGGTCTAACCAGAAAGAACAACAAAAGCATTAATCATTCCTTTCCAGATCCTCTAGCTTTTTAGATCTTCTCACAATTAAGAAAGCCAGAGGGAAAATGTTCCATCCCCAGAGGAAAAGTCAAGAAGTCAGATAAAACTCAGTTCTCAGAGATACTGCAAGAGAAGGCCAGAAATTAGAAACTGTATTCTTAATAATGTAAAAAAATAGTAATTCTATTTCTAAACCCTCATCTTTCCCTTCCAATGTGTTTAAAATGTCCCTCTTTATTTGCACATAGTTATACACATTTTATGTCATTCCTCCTCTTCCACATTAGATAATAAATTTCACAGCAAAAGTGACAGCTTCTCCCCTGCCCAAAATAGTTTTCAGTTGCTTGTCAAGATTATTAAGTACTGTTTGACCAGTCACTTTCCAAAATATAAGGGACAATTAAATTTCCCCAAGTAGAAGCATATGACTCAATTTCTCTTGCAGTACCCTGCTCTATATCCCCAAACCCTCCAAAACCAGCTCAAGTGTTTCCACCCCCGTGAGACCTTCCCTGGCTCCTCCACTTCTTCCTCTCTGTTTCCAAAGCACTTTGCCCTTCCCTCTGCTATAGCATTTGCACTGTGTTGTAAATCACTTACCAGCTGTCTCCACACTGGACTATGACCTCCCTGGTGCCAATGCCATAACACAGGTGTAGCTAGACCATTCCAAGCCCCTCAAAAACACAACAAATTTTATTATTTAGCCTGCTTGGAGGGGACAAAACATGAGGGAATCACAAGAGAGTAATGTCTCAATTTTCTATTGGGATACAGAGCTTATATACCCATCTCCACAGGGAAAGGGGAGCTGGGGGCATAGGAGTAAATGATTCCGAGGGGGACACAATAGGCCTGGAGAACATACAGTGGCCTGGGGACAACGTCTATTCAGCCTATAGAGCAGACAGGGACTGGAAAATGATTCTCTTCAAAATACTGAATGGGACTGAAATAGAAGACAGTAGTCTGTGACAAAAGTTAGCCCAGGTGTATTGACAGACTCCAGTCTTTTTTCCTGTGATACGAGTTAAGTTAGTGAAAACTCAGGGAGAGACTAGAGGTCATTGTCTTCTTTGGCAGGTGCAGACTTTAGGCAGGTAAGGGAAAGGCTTCATCCTGTGTTTTGGAGAGTGACAGAGGATTGAGAGAGGAGGTGGGGGCAGGGAGGGGGTCAGAGATACCTAGAGACTGCTTCTTTATTCCAGCACATCAGAGCACCATATTTTGGGGTAATAGCTTTCTGCATCTCAACAATGTTCTTCCAGTATATACACTGGAGCACAATCATGTGATCTTCCTATATAATCTAACACCCCTGGTCGTGCAATCCAGACCCTGGCCCCCAAACCAAATGCCATGGCAATTGGTCTTCTCCAGCATTCAGAACTTTTGTTAGAATAAAAGTTTTCCAGTCACCATACTTCTACATGTCCAATTGTAATTTTTGTTCAAAAAATTATCGCACAAATAATCTTACACATGGAATCTGAGAGACCTGCTGAACTCTGAATCATGGGGAGTAAAATCCTTAATCTTATGATCTCTGATTCAATCTCCCAAAGGGGGACAAATGAACCTGCTTGCTTTTCATATGATTTTCCCTTGAATGAGACTGATAACCATTCTCTCTAAATACAAGTCACACAAGGAAGATTGTCAGAAGATAATGCTGATTGGGGCCGGCCCAGTGGCGCACTGGATAGTGCGCCGCTTGGGAAGCGCAGCGGCGCACCCGCCCGAGGGTTCGGATCCCACGTACAGACCGGTTCCCGCTCACTGGCTGAGCGAGGCGCGGGAGCAACGCCGAGGGTTGCAATCCCGTTGCCGGTCCCCGGTCCGGTACGGGGGCAACACAGAGGGTTGCGATCCATTGCCGGACATGGAAAAAAACAAAAACAAAAACAAAAAAAGAAGATAATGCTGAAAATGCACCTCATTCATCAAGATTCTTAGTTGTTAGTTGCCATCCACAGAACCCATTCTACCTAGTTTAAATTAAAATGGATTTATTATGGAATACTAACTCACTGGCCTATAGGATATCTGTAAAATAAGCTTGCCTCTAGAGAAAACTTCCAGGAACATCTAAAATCACTGCCAACATTAGAGCCACTTTGTCTCTGACTTTTTCCTTGGAAATGGTAAAAAAAAAAAATGCCCATAACTCCATTATAAACCATTTCCTCACCTCGGTATATAGGATCAGAATCAGAAACCCGGGTGGGTGTGCCTTCACACTGGCTAGAAGGCAAACTGGAAAACACAGGTTGTTGGGGGTTATATTTAAGAAGTCAGAATCCACAGTATGAATTATGAATATGTGGAGTGGATGCCAAGAGATTTGAGGCAGCCATGAATAGCACATTCCCTGTATGTACCTATGTATTAGACTGTGAAATGTCTAGAATATCACACTAAGTAGTGAGAACTTTCTCAGTTAGCCATTGGGCCTCCACATAGTGTTTAATGTAGGGGAATGACATGGTCAAAGCTATCTTTTAGCAAAAGACTGGCTCAGATTCATGAATAAATCTAGGTAAGATGTGATTGTACAGGCAGGACAATAACGAAAAACTGAACAACAAAGGGAAGTAAAGAAGTAAAGAAACTATCAGTCCCCTCTTCTCATTTAATCCTCATGAAAACTTTGGTAGAAACTTCTAATTCTCACTCTTACCCAGTTGCCAAATGCCCTCTTGTTGAAGCCCCAAGGAAGCACCACATTTCCTTGTCTTTCTGTGCATGACTAGTTCTGGCCAATGGGTTGTAGGAGGGGAAACATGTCACTTCTTCATCAGAGCATTTACACACTGGGGTGAGACCACCAACACCCTCCCCAACCCAACCCTACCCGCAACCCCCAGTGCTCTCTTTCTCAGCCAGAAAGGATAGTTGAAGCACCTATAGGAATGGATTCTCAGTCATGGTGGATCCTGAGTGACTCCAATAGGCAGAGCCCCCTGCTAATCAGGGAGGGGTGTGTAGTGTGAACAAGATAGAGACCCCTGTGTTTGTCAAGCCACCAAGATTTTAGGGATCTTTTTGTTTGTATGTTTGTTTGTTTGGTTTAACCACTTTATAAATTAATTTAACCGGACTTATCCAATAGTCATGAAAGGAGAGCAACTGCCATTCTAATTTTTAGCTAGAGATAGTGAGGCTCACAGATATTGTCTAAAGTCCTCCAGAAAGCCAGGAAGTGTATAGTTGAACTGAGATTTGTTTTGTCATTGTATGTCTGTGTTTTCATTGGTTTTGCTGTTATTATTGTAATATGTTTATATACACATGTGTGTGTATATATATGCATACACAAAGATAGAGTTACATAAAAACAAAAGTGAAGTCACGTCGTGCTTGTTTTGTTTTGTAATGTGTATATATAAATATACACATGAAAGTATATATACGTATATAAAATTTATTTCATGTAATATATATGCAGATAATTTTTTCTCTTTTATATTATAACATTTTTCTTGCCTGGACTCTCCCAGTGTTGCCAAATTGCTTTCTAAAAAGACCATACTAATTAATATTTCCACCAGTAATATATAAAAATACCCTTTTGTTGCATTCCTGCCAGCAAATGATATTACTCTTTTTACCTTTTTTCCAGTCTGAGAAGGGTGAAGTTACATTTAATTTTTACTTAATTTTCATTTTCCTGACCATTTTTAAGTGTGACCATCTTCTCTTGTGCATGTCGGTTAAATCACTCTTTGTTAATTAATTGCTCATTTATTTTTGTCATTTTTTCCATTGGGTCAATTGTCTTTTTGCTGTCAATTTGTAAAATCTCTTTCCATATAAAATGCCTTCTTGTCATCTGTGTTACAAATACATTTTACAAATCTACTGCTAGTTTATTGGCTTTGTTTATGGTATCTTTGCCATATACCACAATTAGAAATTTCATGAAGTAAAATATGTCTGTCCTTTAAAATTATATTATGAAATGTTCCAGACATTCATATAACTGTGAACACAATAAGTAGAAAATTCATGATCATAACACCTACCTTAAAAAATGAAATACACCTGCTTTAGCCAGATATTATTAGAAAAAAATTCCAGGTCCTAAAAAATATTTAATGAATGTTCTCTGTAATAAAAAAATAAAATAAAATAAAAGAAGTTAAAGGAAGTACTAACTCTGAAACCCTGGAGCCAATGAGTGAAACGTTCTGTACCTGCTCTTACCCCTCTGACATTTAGAATAGGCTACCTCCATCTCCCAAATTTGCTTGACCTGATGGAAGAGCCAAGCTATGTTTCTAGTTATAAATAGATAGGAACTAATATTTACTGAAAATATACCATGTACAAAATCTTATGTCAAAACTTTATATCATGGTCTAATAAAATTTTTCACACACAAAAAAAAAATTAAGTACACATTAACAATAAGATTAAAGAGATGTCCAGCAGGGGAGACGGAAGCTCCACAGAGACCACACACCCTGCCCTGCTGGCATGCAATCCAGTAGCCCGGCTGAGTGCATGCTGACCAAACATGAGACTCCCTGGAGAAGCCCAAGACCCGAGGCAACCACACACAAGGCATTAGTGGCCAACTGAGCAGACACTGAGATAGCCATACCAAATTGGCCACCCCAGCGACATCCTAGTCAGACAATAGTGTCAAACCAGTGGACTGTGAAACCCCCTGACACA
>NW_007733623.1:2179-2389 GCF_000696425.1 Galeopterus variegatus | reverse complement strand
ACTTTAGACCAATTGGACATGGCAGATATCTACAGAACATTCCATCCAAAAGCCTCAGAATATTCATTCTTCTCATCAGCACATGGATCATTCTCCAGGATAGATCACATGTTAGGTCACAAGTCAAGTCTCAACAAATTCAGAAAAAATGGAATTATCCCATGTATTTTTTCAGACCACAATGGATTAAAACTAGAAATCAATAATAAA
>NW_007733623.1:983-1276 GCF_000696425.1 Galeopterus variegatus | reverse complement strand
AAAAGACAGAGATTTCCAGCCAAGAATACTCTACCCCACAAGGCTATCCTTCCAAAGTGAAGGGCAAATAGTATATTTCTCAGACAACAAAAACTGCAGGACTTCACTACCACAGGAAAGCCCTTATAAGAAATGCTCGTATAACTTCGTATAATGTATGCTATACGAAGTTATTACCAAATGCTCAAGGGAGTACTGAATTTGGTACCTGAAAAACAACTACCACTGCCAAAAAAACCCAAAACAAATCAAAACCCACTAGAATAATAAAAATGGAATCCATGAAGAGGAAA
>NW_007733623.1:0-376 GCF_000696425.1 Galeopterus variegatus | reverse complement strand
TCCAAACCTAAAGTTAGCAGAAGGAAAGAAATCATCAAGATCAGAGCAGAACTTAACAAAAGGAAATAAAGGGCATCCAGATTGGAAAATATGATGTCAAACTATCCCTGTTTGCAGATGACATGATCCTATATATCAAACAGTCTAAAGCCTCTACAAAAAAACTGTTGGAGTTGATAAATGATTTCAGCAAAGTACCAGGATACAAAATCAACACACAAAAATCAGTCGCATTTCTATTCTTCAGTAGTGAACATGCAGAAAGAAATCAAAAAAGCTTGCCCATTTACAATAGCCACCAAAAAAATAAAATAATTAGGAATAGAGTTAACCAAGGATGTGAAAAATCCCTATAATGAGAACTACAAACCACTGC
>NW_007733622.1:113497-128871 GCF_000696425.1 Galeopterus variegatus | reverse complement strand
ATATGGTTAATTTCCGACTTTGACACTTTCTGTCCGGGTAAATGGCCTTGTGTAAGTTAATGGAACAAGCTAAGTCACGTATTTTTCCATCTGAAAAATGGGGATTTTAGTTTTTGTTGTGAATATTATGAAATAAATATTAGCGATTATTATTATTAAATAATAAATAAGACTTCATCACAAGGCTGACTTTGAATGAGTATAGACTTAATAGGCTCACAGTATATAGAGTATAGACATAAATAAATTGATAATGTGAGAATAGAGGAAAGGACATATAAATTCAAATTTCACAGTAGTCCAATAATATCTACTATCACCAGAAGAATAAGTTCCTGTCTGGACGTGTAGTCTTCTAGACCCTCTTTATGCTGCTTAGTGGCCTTGACTGGCTGGATGTTGGCCTCGACTAACATGTGCTCAGCTGGCTAGGGCTTTGCTGCAGTTTCGCAGGACTCAGAGGCTGTGCATGCTGGCACTAGCACCTGATTAATTTTGCTTTTCTCCCAGAAGTTGTTTCTGAATTGCTAATTGGGTGTGAGACAATTAAAAATCAATTGGATTTCTGTTCTAGGCTAGTTATATGTGGTTGATTTTTTTTTTCATGTGTTTGTTCCTGGTAAGTCCATAAATAAGCACATTTTGAAGCTTTTTTATTATAGATAACAAAGCAAATAATTAAAGAAGGAGATTAAAGATTTACTTCAGGTTTTTTCTAATTCTCTTCTTGCCTTTTTGCAGTACTCCTCCTTTTCTTTCTCTCTGGTTTTATTTTATTTTTTGTTCTTTTTAGTGGATAAATCACTTAACCTATTTCTAAACATCTTGAGCACTTTAAATGAACAAACACACAAAGGTTCTTCAAAAAATTCATGGAAAGATTCGTATTATCTTTTAATTCTATTTTTCCATGAACTTTTTGAGATACCCTTGTATTCCCTGAGTCACAACACTTAGACAGACAAGTGTCCTTTTTATATTTCACACTAGCCATAGCTTTAGATTTAATTATAGTGAACAATTTTATCCCATTGAATTAAATATCACCATTGCACTGAAAGGTCTGATATTGAATTGGTGTAATTTTAACCTTCTAAGAGAAATGGTTGGTGTGGAGTTTCTATCCGGCAAATACATGCTTTGATTTTAAGAAACCCTCTTTGAAAAGTGTCTGATTACTTTCAGGGGTTAGGTCTGTCCTTTTGTCCTGGTAAAGCTCACTTTTCCATTCTTGCTGCCAAAATTTTTTTGCCATTGTGGGATTTTACACCCTGTTGCTTGGAAGTCAAATTAAAGGTCTTAGGCAATTTCAGCTTAATGTCATGTAACAGATAGAATGGAGGTTTATTTAGACTGAATTCTACCAGTGAGCAAGTTAGGTCAGGTCTACACAGTCATGAGTGAATATGGATAAAACCAAAACATTTGAGCTTTTCACTTTATCACTTTCTAAGACAGATTGGGAAAAAAAAAAGAAAGGCAGAATCTATCTTCTTCTTGCTAGAGAAAAAGTTATTCTACTTTTTTTTTTTTTTAGGAAATACAATGGATGTTTAATTAATTTGTGAATCTAAAACTGAAACCACATTATTTCTTTTTTCGATATATGCTTAGTGAAAGCAACTCTTTTACAGGGTCAGTCTAATTTTTTTTAATACTTCTCGTTCCCTTAAAATCCCTTCTGAGCATGTCTTTTTACAATTCTCTCTCTACTTTCCTCCTGCCCTTTCCCTACCCCCTAAAGCCCTCTGTAGCTGCTCATGAACAGAATCGCTGAAGCTTGACTGCTGAATTCTGAAAAGCTAAAGAAGCAGTAAGTGACTGGAACAGAGAAGAACAAATCAGAGATTCCCACTGATGAACGCAGAGTGGGCAAAGGAAGGTTTCAGAAAACACAGTAACATGTGCATGGAAGACAGTCCTCTTCACACAACTTCCAGACTCAGAGAATGCAACCTGTTTGCCACTGTACCTGTTCAGTCAGGAATTTCCTGATCTCACTTTCCACCCCTGCTCCATTCTGCTGCAAACCTGGAAGGGTAGAAGTAGCAGCTATGCAAAAAGAAAGAGAAAGGGAGGAGAGAATCTGATCATTTCCCTTTCTTCAGCTATATGACAGAGGACAATTATCTTTGAGTGATCAAAGTGTTGATTATTTAATGGAACTAACCTTTCTATGAGGGCACTTCAAAAAGTTCACGGAAAGATTCATATTACCTTTTAATTCTATATTTCCACCAACTTTTTGAAGTACCCTCATTTTCTTTTAAACTAAGGTATATTTTGTGTCTTAAAAGTCACCATAGGACTTTGTATTAACTAAAATGTCTCAAAAAATAATGGGTCTGACTTTTTTCTTTTTAATCCAGGAGGGTAAAATATGCCGCTGGAAAATGTAACAAAAGGGATGAAAATTCAAATAAGGTTGCATTGTGGTAAATATCCCAGAAATTAGGTTTGTTCACTGTACTGTTTATAGAATACATCATGTAATCTGGCCACATCCACCCAGAATCCTAAAAATCTAGACTTTCCATGAAATACTAGAAAAAGTATAGAAAATCCAAGCTATCTGGAATAGTTCATAATCAGGGATAAATATTTGATCAGGTATAATACCTTGGTCAACAATTGGCAGCTGATGAGGATGGCTTGCAAAAGAAAAAAGGTTAACACTATGAATGACACTTTCACTAGTTTTTGATGTACCTCAAATGGTGTCAAGTTCCACCTTTTGTCATGAACATTTCTAAATCCTGATAGAGCTATCAAGGATTTGTGGCATCTGGCTGCTGCCCCTTGAAGATGACACAACTTCTCGATGTTTTATTTACCTGAAAAATCATGATCAGTTGATACACAAGGTCATAGGTCATATTACAGTTCATGAGCTTTTTTTTTTTTAAAAAAAAAAAAACTTTTTATGAATGTAAACTTTACAAAGAGAAGAATGCACATATCTTATTTTTATTATTTGATGAGATATGATAAATGCAACAACCTATGTATCAACTATCCCAGTCGAGATACAGGATATTTTTATTATGCCTGAAAGATTCCTTTTACCTGCTTTCAGTTAATCTGCATCTCCACAGAAAACCAGTATTCTGATTTCTATAATAATAAAATAGTTTAGCTTAGTCCAGAACTTCACGCAAGTTGAGTCATGTAATGTATATTCTTTTCTTTCCAGGTTCTTGCACTTGGTACAATGCTTGTCAGATTCAACTATGTTGAACTACTGTTGACAGTATCAGTATTTAATTCATTTTTATCGCTGAGTGTCATTCCATTGTATGAATCTACTACACCTTGCTTACTTTTTCTTCTGTTAATTGACATTTAGGTTGTTTCCAGTTAGTAACTATTATTAATAAAGCTAATTTAAATATTTTTGTACATGACTTTTTGTGAGTAATTTTTAAAATATAAATTTTGTACTTCTTTTGCTAAATGTATTTCTATGCATGTTATTCATTTTATTCTTTTGATGCTATTATAAATGAAAATTTCCCCCAGATTTATCAAAGTATAATTTATATAAAAATTATATATATTTAAGGGATATCATGTATTCCTTTAATATGTACACATCATGAAATGATTACCACAATGAAGCTAATCAACATATCACCACATATGGGGGCAACACCAAGTCTAACAGGTGTGAATTGATATTTCATTGTGATGAAATAATTTACATTTTAATTTTCATTTCCCTGATAATTAGTGATGTTGAGCAATTCAGGTCCTTTGTCCATTTTCTAATCAGGTTATTTGTGTTTTTGCTATTTTATTTAAATGAATCCCTTATGTATTATAAGAGATGAGACCCCTTATCATACATACAGTTTGCCAATATTTTCTACCATTCTTGAGGTTCTCTTCACTCTGTTGATTATTTCCTTTGCTGTGCAGAGGATTTTTAGTTGATGCGATCCCATTTGTCTATTTTTGCTTTTGTTGAATGTGTTTTTGGTGTCATATCCAAAAAATTACATCCCAAGCCAATGTCAAGTAACTTTTTCTCTATGTTTTCTTTTAATATTTTTACAGTTTCAGGTCTTCCATTTCAGACTATAATCTATTTTGAGTTGATTTTTGTATATGTTGTGAGATAAGGGTCCAATTTCATTCTTCCACATGTGGATATTCAGTTTTCCCAATATCACTTATTGAAGAGACTGTCCTTGACTTGTTGTGTGTTACTGATATCTTTGTTGAAGATCAGTTGACTGTAAATATGTGGATTTATTTCTGGGCCGTCTATTATGTCCTATTGGTCTATATGTCTGTTTTTATGCCAGTACCATGCTGTTTTGATTACTATAACTTTGCAGTATATTTTGAAATCAGGTATTGTGATACCTCCTGCTTTGTTCTTCTTACTCAAGTTCTCTTTGGCTTTTTGGGATCTTTTATGGTTTCATAGAGATTTTAGGATTGTTTTCTTCTATTTCTGTGAAAAATGCCATGGGAATTTTGATAGGGATTACATTGAATCTGTAGATCTCTCTGATATTAGGGATGTTTTAACAATATTAATTCTTCCAGTACATGAACACAGGCTATCTTTTCATTTATTTGTGTCTTCTTCAGTTTCTTTCATCAATGTGTTATAGTTCTCAGCAGACAAATCTTTCACCTGCTTGGTTAAATGTATTCCTAAGTATTATATTATTTTTGTTGCTATTATAAATGTGGCTTTTTAAGTTTCTTTTTTGAAAAGTTTACTGTTAGTGTATAGAAACCTGACTGATTTTTGTATGTTGATTTTGTGTTCTGCAACTTTACTTAATTGGTTTATTAGCTTTAACAGTTATTTTTGGTGGAATCTTTATGGTTTTCTATATATAGGATCATGCCATCTACAGAGACAATTTAACTTCTTCCTTTATGATTTAGATGCCTTTTATTTCTTGGTCTTGTCTAATTGTTTTGGCTAGAACTTACAGTATTGTGTTGAATAGAAGAGATGAGAGTGGCATACTTGTCTTGTTCCTGATATTAGAGGAAAAGGTTTCAGCTTTTCATCTTTAAGTATGATATTAGCTGTGGGCTCATTAAATATGGCCCTCCTTGTGGCATGGTACATTCCCTCAATACCTGACTAGATGAAAGTTTTTAATCATGAAATAAGGTTGAATTTTGTCAAATGCTGTTTCTGCATCTATTGAGATGATCATATGGTTTTTGTCCTCCATTATGTTAATGTGGTGTTTTACATTTATTGATTTGCATATGTTGAACTATCCTTGCCTTCCAAGGATAAATCCCACTTGATCATGGTGAGAAGCTTTATTAATGTGCTGTTGAACTTGGTTTTCTAGTATTTTGTTGAGGATTTTTACATCCATGTTTATGAGGGATATTTTCCTGTAATTTTCTTTTCTTGTATCATCTTTTCTGACTTTTGTGTCATTGTAATGCTGGCCCCATAAAATCAGTTTGGAAATATTCCCTCTATTTCAGTTTTCTGAAGAACTTGAGAGGGACTATTACTACATCTTCTTTAAATTTTTGGTAAAATTGATCAGTGAAACTATCAGGTCTTGAGATTTTCATTGATGGAAGATCTTGATTACTAACTCAATCTCCTTTCTCTTTACCAGTCTGTTTAGATTTTCTATTTCTTCATTTTGGTAGGTTGTATGTCTCTAGGAATTTATCTATTTCTTCTATTTTATCCAATTTGTTGATGTATACTTTGTATTTCTTTGTAGTTCTAATATCTCCTCTTTTATTTCGGATTTTATTGAATCTTCTCTTTTTTTCCTTAGTCTAGCTGCTGGTTTCTTAATTTTGTTTATTTTTTCAAAAAACCAGCTGAGACTTTTTGATCTTTTCTATTGTTTTTATAGTCTCTGTTTCATTTATTTCTGCTCTGATTTTTATTATATCCTTCCTTCTACTAAATTTGGGCTAAGGTTGCTCTTCTATTTCTAGTTCCTTGAGGTGTAACATTAGGTTGTTTGTTTGAAATCTTTCTTGTTTTTTGACATAGGTGTTCATTGCTATAAATGTCTCTCTTAGAAATACTCTTGTTGAAAGATGTGTTCAGGTCCCCCAATATTGTCATAGAGCAGATGCTTCTTCTGTCATTCTGGAATGGGCTTTGTTGAGAGAGATGTCCTCTTCTTTTCTTTGGTCTCTGTTGGTGACTCTCCTTGTGTCAATGCACTCCAATGGCTGGCAGGCCATCTGTGTGTTGGTTGTGACACCTTTCAGTACTGGAGAGATCATCCAGGTGACAAATCAAAAGAGTAACCATTACTCTTTCAGAGGGAGAGAAGAAATCTAGGGTCATTGGTGGTGGGAGGGGGGATGGAGAAGGGGATGGGGAGAGATTGGACAAAGGGCATAAAGAATAAGTACAATTTGTAACAATATACATACTAGTAATATTGATTTGATCAACATATGTCAACATTGAATCCCCAAAATATGTAAATCAGTTATGATTCAATAAAAATAAAGAAATAAATAAATTTTTAAAAAAGAAAAGGAAAAAGAAATACTCTTGCGGTATCCCATAAGTTTTGTTACATTGTAAGTCCATTTTTTGTGTCAAGATTTTTTAAAATTCTTTTTTAATTTCTTCTTTGACCCACTGGTTGTTCAGAAGCACATTGTTTAATTTCCACATATTTATGAGTTTTCCAGAATTCCTCTTGTCATTGATTTCTACTTTCATATTGTTGGGGCTAGGAAAATACTTGATGTGATTTTAATTCTTTTAAATTTGTTAAGACTTGTTTTGTGACCTAACATATGATCTATCCTGGTGAATGTTTTATGTGCACTTGAGAAGAATGTGTATTCTGCTGCTGTTAGACAGAATGTCCCATATGTATCTGTTAGGTCCATTTGGTCTATAGTGCTGTTCAAATTAGCTGTCTCAAGCCTAAAGCCTGTGTGGGTGGGGGGCTGGCCTGGTGCTGGGGTCTGTGGCAAAGTCAAGTGCTCTCTAACCTTTCCTTCCTCTACATGGAAGGGAACTCTCTCAGCACTGTGCTTCCTGGCTTGAAGAAGGGCTGACAAGAGTAATATGAAACTGTCCTTCCTACCCTGTTGAATGTGTTTTCTTATTTCTGTGCTCCACTTCAATTCAATTTCTCACTTGAGTTCCTTGGCTCTTGGGAAGGTATTTTTGTTTGTGGATAGTTGTTCCAAATTGATGTTTCTGGGAAGCAATGAGTGCTGGAAATTCCTATTCTGCCATCTTGCTGATGTCACTCTCTCCTGAGCTTTGTTTTTATATAGCATGTTGTTTCTCATTGAGGCTGTATCTAATACCCATAAAACAGGAAGCAAGGCATGAGTGAATACTTCCACACCTTATAGCATTGTAAGCCTGCCAATCTGTGATTCCACTTTTTTCCCCCAAAAGAGAAATGGCAGCAGAATTTAGAGAAAAAGGTTGTTGTCACCATGCAGAGAAGGATAGAAGGATAAGGAGGTTTAAAAATTATTGCAGACACGTGTCTCTTGGGATATAGATGCCATAGATCCAAACAGAAAAGTGAGGAAGAAAAAGTATAGTCGAGTTTGAGTTCCATTTTGGGTGAAACAGCACTACTTTTGAATTATAATGTTGATCACACAGTTGAAGATACTTGGATACTGCAAGAGACAACAGTGTTTGAGATTAATATCTAGAAGTGGCCAACATAAACTTAGTTCGAGTTGAAGCTATGAGAAAAATGCGGACTTTGACACTGACCACAAGACACTGCTTCCAAAGCTGGAGTTACAAGAGAAGGATGGAAAGCCTCAACATGGACAGAAAGAAAGTAGATGTTTCTTATTCTGATGACCCAAAATCTTAGGAGTCAAACATTAAAAATTATCTTCTTGTGAAAATTCACAATTATTAAAGAATTTGATTATCATTAGTAAAAATAGTGGTCTTAATATTACTCCTTTTAAGTCATAGCTGAGTAAAAGTGTTTGAAAATGGAAATGAAAGGATTTTACATTTAGGGAAAACATTATTTATAAATTATAAATATTTTTAAACATACTTAATTAAGTCATAGCTGAGTAAAAGTGTTTGAAAATGGAAATGAAAGGATTTTACATTTAGGGAAAATATTATTTATAAATTATAAATATTTTTAAACATACTTAATGTACAGAACAATTGAATACCTTTGTAAAATATTAGAAAATTAAAATCAGAAAATAATTCCATTAACTTAACTTATTCCTAAGATGAATATATTTACCTTCATAGTCCCAACTTCTCCTAAAAGTAAATTTTACCCAGAAGACTTAAAATAGTTTTAATAATCATGCTGCAAAAATAAAAGTGTTGTATTCAATGGAATCTTTTCATGGTAGCCTTGCCTAGTGCAGTGGATTGGATGTCTCCCCAAACTCACTGAGGCATGGTCCCCACTGTGACAGTGTTAAGAGGGTGGGAAATCCTATTATGGAAATTGAAAAGTGGAGACTTGAAGAGGTGATTGGATTGTGAGCACCCTGCCACATTGAATGGTTTAATCGTGGTGATGGGCATGGTTCTGAGGGCTTTAAAAGGAGAGCGCATGAGGAGCTATCTCTCTCTTTGCTCCACCATTCTGTCATGTGAGACCCCTGTGTCACTGTCACCACCAAGGTCTTCACCAGATATGATCCCCGAGGGACTTTGGACTTCCTAAACTCTGCAACTATAAGCAATAAATTTCATTTTCTTATAAATTACTCAGCTCCAGGTATTTTGTTACAAGCAACAGAAATGGACTAAGACACCTAGTTACCACTAAGCCTATATTTAATTTCTGTAAATGTTAAAATAATTAATTAAAAAATTTAAAAGCTCTTTTTCCCTCTTTTTGTTTCTTTTTCTCCCCCTCCCCTCTTCCTTCTGCACATATGTGTATATCCATGTTCAGTGTACTGTACTAGGTGCTTTGGCTGATGAGTCCAGAAGTAATACAAATCATGTACAAAAATAATTATAATACCAGTTAGAATACTTTCTGGTCCATTAGATATGAATTATTGAATAGTGATTACAAATGTTGAATGAACAGATTCTTTATTTATTCCTGATTAATGATGATCAGGTAACAGTAAAAGGCAAATTTGGATAGAATGATAACCAATTTCAAGAATCACAATGCTATAACTTTTAAAAAATAAATAGGTAGGCCAGGCACAGAAGGAGAAATACTGCATGTTCTCACTTATATGTGGGAGCTAATACAAATAAATAAATAAATATACAAAAAAATAAGCAGGGGTAAAAAGGCACAAAAATTGCAATAATTCCATGAACTTGTTAAGATAAGTGAACAGATATGATGCTGATGGGGGGGAGGGGGAGAGAGGAAGCAGGGAAAAGGACGAATTGGTAAAGGAACACAAAAATCAACTACACTGTATATTGATAAATTAAAAAATAAAAAAAGTAAACAGGTATATTTTGAAGCAGATAAGCCTATTATGCAGTTTTGAATTCCATATTAACTTAGTTTCCTGAAGAATATTTACAGTAATTTAATCAATTTTGCATGCTCAGATAATGTTATTGTCAGGCTATACAGACTTAATTGATAGCAAGCTCTTAGAAGCAAGATATACATAAAATCCAAGCTGTTGACTATTAGTTTCATTAAGTGCATTGAGGCAATTTTTTAATAAGCACTCTTTAGGCAATTCAGTTTTTTAAGACTTGATTATAAACCTTTCTAGAGTATTTCTATGCCAACTAAATTTTAAATATAAACAGGAAAATGTGTAGGCCAATATGTCAATAAAGTGTAAGCATGTTAACAAAATAAAAACTCATTGAGATTTTAAAAATTAAAACATTGCTCACTATGCATTAGTCATAGTTGAAAAGAATTTTCTAAAAGATTTTGAACTCAGCAGTGTACACACATGTTAATTACATAATTAAATGAAGCAATCATTCTGATCCATCTTGTTCATTTTACATTTTTTAAGAGAAACAAACTAATTGTGGCTTTGCGCTGAGGAAAACTACAAGCCAGTACCACGGTTACTGGGTTCATTCAATCTTGTACGCTCTGCTTCTCAAAGAGGCATGATGTAGACAAAAAAGCAAAGTAGTCATTATGCCACATGCTGTAAGAGTGTTCTTAGAAGGTTAAAAACTCCATTGAGCCAACCTTTACTAATTGCTGGAAGGCATGCTGGTTTTCTTCCATGCTGAAAACCAGCAGCACCGTGCTGATCAGAAAGACACACTCGAGGAGAATGACTCGAAATGGGTTCATTTGGACAAGGTGAAGATGTATGTGCAGTGATGGAAGAGTAAGGAAGTTGCTGGTACAAGGCACAAATCAGCCTTAGGATAAGTGAAACATTATCCTTTAGCTAACATTAGTGAGCTAAATCTGTGCAATATACAAACAAGGAGCATGACAGAGAAAAAATATTTGAACATCTACTTATGTAGCTTACTCTAAAGAAGCATAAATCTGCCTCTACAAAGGTCTACAATTTAACTATAATAACTTGGTATATGGTCCCTGAAACTTATGTTTGCAAAGGAATAGACAATTCGGGAGCACAGGAGCTAAAGGAAACTACCTGAAAGTGGAGCATTTAAAAGTTACATTGAAACTGTGGATACTTTCATAGATAATATAGCATGGAGCTCAGGTGGCCCAAGAGGTTCAATCCTGTTTGAGGCTCACTGGGGTGGTCTTGAATCAAGTTGATGCTGGATTAGTGACTGGTATACAACTCAAAAGATTCATATCGGTTCTGTGGCAACTCCTAGAATTGCCCCACTTCTTTAGGGGCCCCTACATGGAAAAATACAGTCTTGCAGCTAGTAGGGCAGGTAGGGCTCAGCTGTGCTCAAAGAGAGAGATGAGGGTCCTTCATAAGTAGAAAATAAGCTTAGAAATGGGATCATTACTTTTGCTGAACTGTGAGCAAAGGTTCTACATAAATCATGTGTGTGGGTAATGACATTCTGCAAATCTGACAAATTTACAGCCAAAATATTGGAGTTATTTCAATCACTTGATTAAATATTACAGGGTAGTATGTGTCAAATTTTATTTCTAGTTAGCAATATTGTACTTCTAAACTACTACTTGATTACAGATTTAGGTTATAAAATCTGAAGTGAGCTGTCATTTTGTAGCATAAATATATAATGTTTATTTTAGTCAATTACATGTTTTATCTAAAATAAAGCTGGTTTTCTGGGTCACGCATAATTAAATTTCATATTTTTTACACATTTGTCAGAAAAACAAACCGATGTCTAGTATGTTCAACACTCTCTTTAAATGGTTGACTTTAAATGGATGAAGCTGCTCCTTTAATTATAAAACTCTCCCCTGACTGTTTTCAATGCGCTTATCACTGCTGGAATAAGACAGGGATAAAATGGTAACTATTTCCTTCTGAAACTTGATATTTTCTAAATTATATATTGACAGTATTTCTCCCACAGTTACATGACAGTCATTAACTGATATTACACTCAGAAAACGCTCACTGACAACATTTATCATGAAATGTATTGATCACTGTTAATTTAATTGGACTTAGTTTGCTCTTTGTAGGAATTAAACTACATTAACTAAAAAATAAAAAATTGGTTCTAAATACCTGTTGGGAGATAATTCTCCATGTGTCTCTTGCACTTTTGTATGTCTTATGAGCAAAGGCACTAACTGCTCTTGTTCTATGCTAATTTTTCATGTATTTTTTTTTATAGCTAATAACCTTGGAAAATAGAGATAAGTGTCTCTCTCCAGAGCAAACGATAGGTCTGCTTAAGTAATAATAGTAGGATAATATCTTCTTCTAGAACAAATGGGCAGGCAGTCTTACTACCCATTATAAAATATTTGGGTTCCTTAAGCTCAGGCTTTCTTTCCTCTTATACAATTCATTACAAGTACAGTATCATCTGACTCTCTTTGAGTAGCCCTTTAGAAATTAGGCTTGCAAAATTGGAGCAAGAAAATGCTGATACTCTGGTTACTGCAGTTTCTTAAGTAATAATATCTTTTGTCTCTAACTGATGAATCCCATAACTTTTGACAGAATCTATGAAATTGTGGCAGGCTAACTTATTAGCTTCGAAGTGGGATAAAATCTCAGACCCTTCATTGCTCTTGACAACATCATGATAAAAGATAAAGAACAATGGGACTACATTAAGAGGGGAAAGAAAAAGGAGACAAGGTTTTCTCTCTATAGACACTTTCTAAATTTCTGCCCTTGGCATAAGAAAGTGTATGTGCATGAAATTAAATTAATATGATTCCTTTAGTTTATTGAAATCTCCTAAGAGAGAGAGAGAGTGTGTGTGTGTGTGTGTGTGTGCACGCGCATTTATAAGAGAACAGGCTCCTGACAGTTGCTGGAAGGATTCAAGAGCTTATATTTTAGAAACAGCTGGTTGATTTCCCCCTATCTCTTTGGTGAAGAGAAATGAAAGAATATTAACTTTAGGTCTGCACAATATTGAGGGCTATTAAGATGCAATCTGATGGCTTCTGAACTGATCTGCAAAATGAACTGTGTGCAGTCTTTGTCTTTATATATTATACTTTAATAAGCCAGATCAGACTTTCTCTTAAGTTTTCTTTGTCTAGAGTGGGCCCGGTGAGTGGAATATAAGTGGTGTGACTTCAGAAAAAGGCAGATTAGCCCCAAACACATGGTGGGTTTTCAGGGGCTCTGGGAAAGTCTTCCTAAAATAACTCTTCCATTTGCTCTCAGATGCCTGGAATTCTTTATCACCAAAAGGAAATCTTTTCATCCGTTGTTTATAGTAAGGGATTAAAATGCACATACACTGGGAAAGGTGACTCCTTGCTTAAACTGACACTATGGCATACATGAATAATAGGTTTTCTGAGAACTGGCCTTCAGTCTTAAACTAGGGGTGGTCAAACTTCATATAAAAGAGAGAAAAGGGGTCAGAATGATTTTGTTACTTAATTTTACTTAAGTTACTTAACATTACCCTAATCCAGGGCTGGCAAGTAGATTCTATCTTGCATGAAGACTCTACTTGATTTTCAGTGGTTCCTTAGAAGGCTGCTCACGAGGCATTCTAGGGCATGTCCAGGCTCTGTGAAATAGTGCTGTTGTTGTGAGCCATGGCTGCCAAGAGTACCGAGGAAGAGTTGTTGCACATATGCTAGATATTTGGTCCCTACATTATTAGATGCACATGGCTTACTAAAAGTAAATGTGTCCATTTACGATAGCATGCCATCTAGTAGCCAGTAACTGATATAAAACATTAATGATATGTTTTTATTTATTCCCTATCAAGTTTTCCCTTCTACAGTGCAATCATATTGTTCTTGCTTCTGATAAATTCTGGTATACAAAATAAACCAGCAAGACTCTACTGGTGTCTAATTAAACTGGCTAACTGTTAGAAATAAAAATAAAAATCCAAATCCAACTTTAACCAGTTTAAGCCAAAAGAGGAAATTAATGACTATAACCAAATTGCAAGAAGGGCAGGGGTGTGGCCTCAGAAATTGTTAGAACCGTGGTTTTGGACACCACCAGGATGCCTTCAGTTTCTTACTGCTGCCAGGCTTTGCTTCTCTGCTTAACTTTCTCTCTCTCTCTCTCTCTCTCTCTCTCTCTCTCTCTCTCTCTCTCTCTCTCTCAAATTTTTTGGAGGCTGGCCAATATGGGGATCCGAACCCTGGACTTTGGTGCAGCTGAATTTTCTTACAAGGGACTCTCTGTGTTGCTGGCATCAAAGATGCCAGTAGCTTTTGGGTTTACTCATCTTTTTGGTCTGGCCACCAGACAGAGAGGGACTCTCATTTTTCAGTCCCAATAAGAAAAAAAAAAAAAAAAGTGATCACAAAGGGTTAGACTTTCAACAGTGACATGGTATGTCATGATTGACCTTATTTGGTTTAAGAATAGCCCTGTGATCAGGGAGGTACATCTGTAAGTAAATATCAGTTCCCTCTGGAACCACAAAGTTATACGTAATCTTTTCCAGAAAACAGAAGAGTTCTGTTTATCAACCAAAAAAGAAAAAGAAAATGAAAAAAGACTGCTGGGTAGTCAAAACCAGTAAGTGCCCCCATTAATTCCTAGGTTTAGGTTTTGTGACTGGAGATATAAATCTTATCTAAAAAAATTGGATTTTATTTCTAAAAAACAGAAATGGTTATGCCAATTTTCTTAAAAAGTTTTTTTTTTATTAGCTTTCTGTCATCTACGAGGAAATGTATAATACTTTAGTATGGCCTAAAGAGTTTGTACAGGTCTTGTCTTCCACCTGCCTTTTTGTCTTGTTTCCTAGCATTCTCTACCACGGCAACTACCCTTTCTCCTATAAACCCTATCTTTCCACTTTCAGTCATTCAGCAAATAAGCAATAGTCTCTCCTGTCTTCATGCTCTTGCCGCCCATCTAACATGATATATGGTCTCAACTTAAAGAACTTCTACTTATTTTTCAAGATCTAGTTTTAAAGTTTCCTTTTCTAGGAAACGTTTCACAGCTATTCCCTCCGCAACCTATTACACAAAGAAGTATTCATTCTATTTTTCATCCTTCGGGAGCACTAGATTTTTTATTTTTATATTATAACACATCACCTTGAATATTGATAGCTTTATTCATGTATAATCTATATGCCATAAGTTTTACCTATTTAAATGTACAATTTAATTATTTTTACTATATTCACAAAGTTGTATAAGCACATCTTCTAAGTTGCTCCAAAACTGTTGCACTCACCAGCAGTGACTCCCTATCCCCTCCTGTCTACCTGCTTCTCTGTCCTCAGCTCTAGGCAATTGCTAATGTAAGGTTTTTCTTTACAGATTTGCCTACTCTGGACATTTTATATAAATAGATAAATATAATATGTAGTCTTCTGCGACTGGCTTCTTTCACTTAGAATGTTTTGAGATTTATCCATGTTGTAGCATGTATCAGTGCTTTATTCATTTTTCTTGCTGAATAATATTTCATTGTATGGATATAAGGAATTTTGTTTATCTATTTATCCATGGATGGACATTTGGGTTGTTTTCCACTTTTCAGCTATTATGAATAAAGCTGCTGTGAACATTACTGTGCAAGTTTCTGCATGGCCATATGTTTTCATTTCTCTTGGGTAAATATTTAGGAGTGAAATTGCTGGATAATGTGTTAATTTTATACTTAACATTTTGAGAAACTGCCAAACTCTTTTCCATACTGGCTGCACTAGTTTACATTCCCACTAGCAATGTGTGAGGGTTACAATTTCTACATATCTTAGCTTGTATTTTAATTATTATTTCCAAGTCTCTTTCTCCTAATAGACTGAAGACTGAACTCTATCATGAGCTGTTTTTCACTCATCTTTATATGATAGGAATCTCTAAATTTTTTTTTTT
>NW_007733622.1:110874-112284 GCF_000696425.1 Galeopterus variegatus | reverse complement strand
GGAAAAATCAAAAATTAATTTAAGATTTTTTGTTGGTTTCCTTGAACTAATTTTTCCTGACCTTCTAAATGTTATGGGTTTTAATGTGCTGTTTAGCCTGATTTCCACATGTATTATTACTGGTACTTAACATCTAAAAATAATAACTTTGTCAATATTTTTTCAGGATTATCATCAAGGTGCATGAGAATATAATATTGCAATATCATCTCTGAACTTGATTTTTAAAAAAGTAAATCATATTCAGTGACTGTCCTTAACAGTTATCTGTCCTTAACACAAGGGCAAGTTTATCTTCACCAATGATTGTGAAAAAGAAAACAAGAGAACTTAGAAAATCTAAAGCTTTTTTTCAGTTAAAAACTATTAAGAAATATTGTCTTATGCAATATATGTTGAATTTGGCCACTGCCTTATCTGCTTTACATACATTTTCAGAGTTTACATAGATTGTGCGAATTACACACAAATTCAGAGGGGTGACTTTAAAAATGTACATTTCCATTCTTCGATCTTCATTTTGCATGTGTGACTTAGAAGTTTTTCTGTGTGGGACTGAGGTACTTATTTCACTTATCTCAGATGTCAGTCAATCAGTCATCAGAATTTATTGGTCTTCTTCCAGGGTATCAGTGTTTTGCAAGCATCTTTGGGTAAAAGACTAAAAATTTCCTTGGTGGAGCGAGAAAGAGGCTCAGAAATTATTCTAATGGACAAATTTGAATTTTAAAAATATTTCCAAGTGCTTTTTACATTGTGATTACTGAATATTGATTAAAGATGTTCAGTCAGCTTATACCAGATGTACACCAAGTCTCCATGTTGTTTTATGATGAGTTCTTCTCATAAGCTCACAGCCTGTGTCACTGATTTTAACAAATTGACATTTATCCTCTGAACAGGTTTTGCATGTCCACAAACCTTCAAGTATGCAAGGACATGGCTTTTAATAGTAAATCTTTAGTGTAATCATATAAAATTCTGGCACAGGTATTTCAGATTTTCAGAATCAATTTTTCTTGGAGGTCTGTCTTGAAAGATATTATATTATAGAAAAAGTCCCTGGATTGTCCTTAAAGAAAAAAAAATGATTAGAGTTTAGCAAATATACATTTTCCCCTATATGTCTACCTTCCACAGTAAAACAAATCCTAATTCTGAAATATTCTTATTGTACTTTGATATAATTTTCATTTTTTGAATATAGATATTGAAATAAATCACATATATTTTCGCCACTAGGGTTTTACATAAAACAAAAATTTTCCCAAGTGGTAAACCCAAAGAAAGGTTTATAACTTTAAAAACATAATTTTTATGTGATTTTTCTATTAAAAAGGTACAGAATAAATTCAGAGGGTTTTGTTCTATCCTAAATATAGCAAGAATGCCTATTGTGAGTCTACAACT
>NW_007733622.1:107673-109118 GCF_000696425.1 Galeopterus variegatus | reverse complement strand
TTAATTTTACTCAGAGGATTATATAGTTTAGAAGAAAGATCAATTGATGATCCTCTTTTATGTTTATCTGTAAGGGTAACACACTATGTTTTACTGGTGAAAGTCAGAGTTAGGGTTAACTTTCTTGTATTTTCAAAACTAGATCCACTCTTGGGATTGGTGGTGCTGAAAGTCATCATACAGAGAGCAATAGAGGGAAAAAGTGGCTTTCGTGGATAAGAGAAAGCAGAAGAAATGCTGGCCTCTGGTCTAAAGCAACAACAAAAACCTGTCATATCTTAGTTTTTGTTTGGTAAGGAAAATCAATGACTTTATTATATTTTCTGATATGTCAGTGCTATCTTGCTGAATTGCCATTTTTATTTCTGTTCTTAGATGCACTCAGATGCATGAATCATTAAAAAAAAATCCTGATTATTGTTCCATGGGTTCTCAAATTGGCCTCTGTACCTGGTAAAAGTACAACAAACAATGTGCTTACTTTATATAAGACATTGTTCATTGCCTTATAAGGTTCATTATAATATATCGTATAATTATATCTATCTACACACACATATAAACCCGTAGATATATACATGTATATATACACATATATTTTTATCAGAATTACTGAAATCAACTGGCACCACCAAACAAAACGAAATTAGGATGATACTCCCCATCGGCTTGCACGTACACACTCAAGCACAGGAGCTCACACACCACCATCCTCCCCACTGAAGAGAAGCACAGGAGATCAAAAGGCTTGCCTGAGGTCACACAGACTGCAGTGGTAGGTCTGAGAATAGAACCAAGACTCTGGGCTGTCACTTCAGTTGAGCGCTCTCGCCTGGGGGAAATGACAGTCCAGCTTAAATGGTACCTGCACAGACAATGGCCTTAGTCTTTCTGTACTCTCCCAATTTGATTATTTTTCTTGCCATAGCAGTTAAGTAGGATATTTTGGCAGGCACTTAAGAAGACCAGGTAAAAATGAAAGGGTCTGTGGGTGATTCTGCTGCAAGACTGAGAAGAAATAAGTTACTAACAATGTTTAAAGGCAGTGAGGGCAATAGTTACCCAGTGTTGCTGATAACTCTGATCTTGTTTCTCTGTTAAAAAAAAAAAAAATGAAGGCTGAATTGCTCTTTAACTGTTTTCTAAGGAGAAGAAAAGAGTAGCACTGAAGCATTGAAGTTTTTCACTGTTTTATTTTTTTATTTTTAAAGTTCTCCTTCTTAACAGCACTTTAAAACATGGGTGTTAATTGTTTCATAACTTCAGGCTTATCTGTATATTTTCTTATCTTATCAGTAACTAACATTGACAATTTTTCTAGTTAGTTATCGCTCTACTGCAACCAATAATACCTAATCATAATTCATTCTTTTAAGGCATAATGCTTTTTTTTTTTTTTTCCTTTTTTTGTCTTTTTTACTGACCGGTAATGGGATCGCAACCCT
>NW_007733622.1:75412-107218 GCF_000696425.1 Galeopterus variegatus | reverse complement strand
TTTTTTTTTTTTTTTTTTTTTAACGCATAATGCTTTTGCATAGTGTTAGTCTTAAGCTGGATACCTTACTCCACAGCCAAAGCTGTATGCACTGTTTTTGAACATTCCTTGAAACATTTCTTTCATTTCAAATAAAGTTGGCCACCACCATTGTTTTATCAAATGTTTCTTACAGGGAGGAGGGTCTCTTCAGCCTCCTGAACTTCAATGTGGCTAGTAACAGGCAAATTTCAAGATCTAGAGAAATACATGTATGTTCTGTATGAAGGACCTCAGAAAACCATATATGCCTTTTCAAATTTCGTACCCTCATACGGTATTTCTCTGTCATAGAGCTCCTTACTGTATGTGATCATTTGTAAATCTGGCACAGTGTAAACTCAGCCATAAACTGCAAACTCCTGGAGAAAGGAGCNTTATCCAAAATAGTAAAGAACTCCTTCAAATCAATAATTAAAACAAAACAAAACACAAACACACAAAACAAAAGAGCAAAAGACTTGAACAGAAACTTCACAAAAGAAGATATTCCCATGGTCCACAAGCATATGGCAAATTTCAAGATCTAGAGAAATACATGTATGTTCTGTATGAAGGACCTCAGAAAACCATATATGCCTTTTCAAATTTCGTACCCTCATACGGTATTTCTCTGTCATAGAGCTCCTTACTGTATGTGATCATTTGTAAATCTGGCACAGTGTAAACTCAGCCATAAACTGCAAACTCCTGGAGAAAGGAGCGGTAGATTATTTGTCGTTCTATGCCCAGTGCATAACGCAGAGGCTGGCCCAAGTGTAAGTTCTCAGTAAATATGTGTTTGATTCATAATTATGCATGTTCTATCTTTCTTCTAATGGAACAATATTAATCCAGCAAAGTAAATATATCTTTGTAAGTGAGGCATCTCATCAGGTGAATTACCTGATAAACAAGGATGCTTCAAAAAGTTAGTGGAAAAATATAATTAAAAGATAACACAGACCCTTTCATGAGGTTTTGTAGTACCCTTGTGTAATTGTGTGTGCTTATTCCTCTTTTTGTAGCTGAATTGATGTAAATGATAAACGATTTTCCTCTGCCTTCTTGTCACCAAAGAAGCCAGTTCAACCCAGACTAATTTTATAAAGAAAATATGCAGAATCAATTGGCAAGTGATTACAAGTCATTTAACTTCTTGCAAGTTAGAAGAGGATAACCTTGCCTTGGATTTCTGAACCCAATTTGAAGCTGTACATGAAAGAGATCATCTAAATATCTTTAAAAGAATATTTTTAAGTAGTAAGAGCACAGTTAAGATTTTTAAAACAGACTTAATTTATCCCAAATACTAATATGTACAAAGTGAGGGAATATAGATATTTCCTGTGACTATAATCTACGCAGAGTAAAAAAGTTTGCATTCTAATCTAGCATTATTGATAATGGCTTATGTTATTTTTTCCATCCCCCTATTGTCACATTCTTTGTGGCCACTGATAATTTACACACTTGGTTGGGTGCCACATAATTAGAATCTGTTCTTGATATTGTTCTTAATCTACTGTGTGAACTTAAATGAGTAGTTTAACCAATCTTACTTTAGTATTGATAATAAAACCCACCTTGTCTGCCACAAAATAAGTTGTTTTGAGCATCTAATGAAAATATATAAACCTGAAAAAGTACTTTTATCCAAAATAGTAAAGAACTCCTTCAAATCAATAATTAAAACAAAACAAAACACAAACACACAAAACAAAAGAGCAAAAGACTTGAACAGAAACTTCACAAAAGAAGATATTCCCATGGTCCACAAGCATATGCGAAAGTACTCAACAGCATTAGTCACCAGAGAAAAGCAGAGTGAATTCATAATGAGCTGCAAATATAAACTCACTATGTGGCTAAAGCTATGAAGACCAACACGTACTAGCAACACAATCCCAAGTTCATAATGATATTCTCCTGTATTTTCTTGTAGAAGCTTTATTGCAATATCTTGTACATTTAGGTCTATAATTTGTGTCAAATTAATTTTTGTGTCTGGTGAGAAATAGAGAACAAGGTTTTTTCCCCAATAAGATATTAATGCAACAACATGTATTAAATATACAATAATCTCTCTTTCCCCAACTGTATTTCACTCATTCTCTTACTGTAAATCAGGTGATGATAAGTGACGTATGTGTGAATCTGTTTCTAAACTCTGTTCTTTCCAATAGTGTATTTGTCTATGCTTGTACCAATACTACACCATTTAAAATTATGGTACTTTTATAGTATGCCTTAATATTTAGTAATATGCATGCTCTCCACTTTTGTTGTTTTTAGTATTTTATTGGGTATTCAAGGTCTTTGCATTACTGTATAAATATCAGAAACATCTCATACATTTCTTTAAAGCAAACCTGCTTGGATTTTAATTGGGATTGAATTAAATCTAAAAAAAAAACCTGACATTTTTACAACACTGTCTCTTCCAATCTCTCTTTCTTCTTTTATTTAGGTCTTCATTATGTTGTAATTTTGTAGAGGTCTTGTATACTTTTCATTAGATTATCCCTAAGTCTTCGGTTATTGGAAATGATAGTAATACTGATTTTATTTTCTAATTGTCAATTGTTAGTGCCTAAAAACATAATCAAGTTTTATATATTGATTTTGTGCCCAGAGACTTTGTTATATTCACTTAATATTTCTCACAGGTTGTTTAAAGATTCTTTCAGACTGTCTGCATCCACAATCCTGTCATAATTGAAATTTACCTCCTTTCCAAACTTTTCAACTTTCATTCATTTTTCTTGCTTAAGGGAACTGGATAACAACTCTGGTACAATACTGACTAGCAGTGATATTAGGAAACATCTTAGTCTTACTCCCAAACTAACGGAGAAAGCATTCAAATTTTCTCCAATAAATACGATGTTAGCAATAGGTTGTTTTTTGTGCATATTGGATTGTTTTGTAGATGCCCTTTTTCATACTGAGGAAGTATAATAAAGTAACCAAAATAGAATGAATCACAGTGTGTTGCTATAGCTGTGTTACTGTTTTATAAAATTTTTGTTTTTATATACATAAATAAGAACACACACACACACACTTACTGTGGGTTGTTGGCTGCAAAAAAGGAAGTATAATAAAGTAACCAAAATAGAATGAATCACAGTGTGTTGCTATAGCTGTGTTACTATTTTATAAAATTTTTGTTTTTATATACATAAATAAGAACACACACACACACACTTACTGTGGGTTGTTGGCTGCAAAAAAGTTTTGAAAGCCATTGCCTTAGAAAAACTCAAGGATGGGGCTGCAGCACACAGGCCTATTACCTGTGTTGTGAGTAAATTTTATTGGAACACAGCAGTACTCATTCATTTATGTATTGTCTATGGCTGCTTTCAAACTTTGACAGCACGTTGAGTAATTGCTTTTAGAGACCCAATAATCCACAAAGGTGAAAATATTTACAATTTGGACCTTTAGGGAAACAATTGGCTGATCCCTGATTTAACACATGTGTGTTAGGTAAGAAAAATAGGCTGTTCATTATAGCATTATGCAGTAGTAAAAAAAAAATAAAAGCAGTTTTAAATTCCCATTAATAAGCGAGTAGACAACTAGATTGTGAAATACTCAGTCATACAAAGAAATTCTGTACAGCAGTTAAAGTGAGTGATTGAGAGCCAATGTTTCAACAGTGACAAATTTCACAAGCATTGTGTTGAATGACTAAAAAGAAAATTTCATAGAGGTAATCTAACTACAAAACATTTTAAATAAATTTTGGAACATGGTGTATATTTTGTTGAGACATCTATTCATTTCATTGCCTTAAGCGTTTAGGAGAAATTTATTTTAAGCACTCACTCACACTTAACGATTATAAATACTATAATCCCACTAAGTGAGTTAAACTTTCCTGGGATAACCTATCTTCTAAAATGAACACCCTCCCAAACTGTTGTCACTCACAGAGGCAGTATGTGTACTGGTTTAAGTGGAGCTGTGGTGGAAACCAGCTGACTCCACTGGAAAATCGGCTTTGCCACATTTGTAGCTCTGTGACCTTAAGCAAGTTACTCTCTGAACCTTGGTTTCCTAATCTGAGAATAGAGATCATGATAACATGAAGTTATTGTAAAGATTAATTAATTTAATACATGTAAAGCACCAAGAAGAGTACCTGATATGAAGAAACTGTCAGTGAATATTAGCTGTTTTTGTTGCTGCTAAAGCAGAGGCTTCAGACAGAAATCCAACTGCCACTGTCACCAACAGAAAACAGTAAACAAACATTTGGAGGGACTGCTCTAATTATGCTTCATCCAACAAGTGACTCAAAATTTTAAAAGTTTAGGTATGAGAGTTGTGTTTTATTAGAGGCTTCTGTCTTTAAACTCATACCTGGTGTTGTGATTCTTTTTAATTTTTCCCGTTCTGATAGGTGTTTAGTACTATTCTGTACTTAAATGGGGCAAAAAACAACAACTACAAAAACCCAAATAACCCTAAAACAAAAACAAAGCACACAATTTCCACTCTGTAGCTTGCCTTTCTACTCTCTCCTTCATGTCATTTGCTGAAGAGAAGTTTGTAATTCTAATGTACTTTAACTATTAAATATTTTCTTTATCTTTAGTGCTTTTCGTGTTCTGTTTAAGAAGACTTTGCCTGAACCAAGATCATTACGGTATTCTTATACCTTCATGTTAACTTCTCAAAGCTTTATTTTTTTATAATTTACATGTAGATCTGCAATTCACCTGAAATTTATTTTTTCACATTTAAAAAATGAATAATAATTCCTTAATATAATCAAAGATTAAACATGTTTAAATTTCTCCAATTCTTCTCTTCCTCTCTTTCGTTCTTACAGTTGATTTGTTTACATCAGGAACCAAACAGGTTTCACTTGTTGTATTGGTGTCGTTATGTTTCTCCTAATATACAAGTTCCCCCTTCATCTCATATTTCCTCTTCCTCATCTCGTACTTCCCCATTGAGTTTCCCAAGGTCTGGATTTGCTGGCTTCATCCCAGTAGTGTCATTTAACATGTTCCACCATCCCCTGCATTTCCTGATGATTGGTTGCTGGATCCTGAGGCTTGGTCTCATTCAGGTTAGATTTGGCTTCAGAGATGTATGTTTTTTCTGCAGGAGGCCCATTATATCTAATCATGTCTCTGTGATGTTAGCAGTAAGTGATGATCATTTGCTAGATCTGTTTTTTTAATAGGGGTTTGCAAAATACCATATTCTAATTATTTTATTCTCTCTTTATTTACTGGCTTGGATACTTTAATAGACAGAAATGTTCCCTCCTTAGCAATTTAGGGTTACCCTCAGGTACAATTCATATAGGAAAGATGGGATAAATGCCTGACTCTTCCCTTTTACTTACTAGTTTTAGAAAAATGAATTGTTTCTCTATCCTCTTTCAAAGAGTCTGAGAGTTTGCTTGCTTTTGTTTCATTGTCATTATGGTTTTTTTGTGGTGGTAAGCTTTAGTTTCTTTCTCTTTCTCATATATATTTTTGTTCTTCTAGTGGATTTTGTTCTTTCTTGTGTATTTGTGGTAGCGATTATCATTTTTTGGATTCCTGATGCAGGACTCCCTTGAGGATTTCTTGTAGGGCTGGTCATGTGGTGGTGAACTCCTGTAAGTTCTGTTTGTCTAGAAAATACACTACTTCTCCCTTATTTTTGAAAGATAGCCTTGCTGGATGTAGTATTCTTGGCTGGGCAGTTTCTTTTAGTATTTTGAATATAGCATCCCATTTTCTTCTAGCCTGTATAGTTTCTGTTGAGAAGTCTGCTGTTGGTCTGATAGGGGCTCCCTTATAGGCGGCTTGACACTTTTCTCTTCCTTTAAGATTCTCTCTTTGTATCTTAGCTTTGCCACTTTGACTATAATGTATCTTGGAGAGGATCTTTTTGGGTTGAATCTGTTTGGAATCTTTGAGCCCCGTGGATCTAAAGGTCAATGTCTCTCCCTATACCTGGGAAGTTTTCCATTATTATTTCATTGGTTTTTCATGCCTTTTTCTTTCTCCTCCCCTTCTGGAACACCCATGATTCTTATGTTTGTGTATTTAAGGTTGTCTGTTAGCTCTCTTAGATTTTTTTCATTTTTAAAAAAAATTCTTTCTTTCTTTTCTTTTTTTTTTTGTCCACCTGGGTTATTTTGACAGAACTATTTTCAAGATCAGAAATTCTGGGCCGACCCTGTGGCTCACTTGGGAGAGTGCGGCGCTGGGAGCACCGATGCTGCAGGTTCGGATCCTGTATAGGGATGGCCGGTGTGCTCACTGGCTGAGTGCAGTGAGGGCAACACCATGCCAAGAGTTATGATCTCCTTACCGGTCACACACACACACACACACACACAAAGAAATTCTTTCTTCTGCTCACTCTAATCTGCTGCTTAAGCTCTTGGTTGTGTTTTTTATTTTGTTGAGTAAGTCTTTAAGTCTCAGGAGTTCTGCTTTTTTAATGTATTAATCTCTTTGTAAATTTCCTCCTTCAAATCCTGTATTTTTTTTTTCTTATTCCATTATGTGGTCTAACTGAATCTTCTTGTATCTCAGTGAGTTTCTTTAAGATGGTTGCTTGGAATTCCTTTTTAGGCATTTCAAGGGTTTCCTGCTCTACAGGGTCTGGTATTTGAGAATTACTGTACTCTTTTGGTGGTGTCATATTTTCTTGGATTTTCATATATCTAGTATCTATGCATTGATGTCTGGTCATCTGGTAGAGCAGTTGCTTCTTCTATTACTCAGGAGTGAGCTTTGAGGAGAGAGACATCCTCTTTTTTCTCTAGTCTCCATTGGTGACTCTCCTTATGTCAGTGCAGTTGAGTGTCTGGCTAGCCCCTGCATGGTGGCTGTGGCTACTGTTGTGGAGTCAATCTGCTTTTGCAGCAGCTGTGGCTGTCATGGTGACTGTGGTGGGCCATCCATACAGAAGTGGTGTTTTTGGCATGCTCTCTTGCTTGCTGCTGGGTGAAGAAGGCTGCCCTCAGCTCCTTCCTAGGACCCTAGGTGGTCTCTGCTCCTTGCTTGTTTCCAGGTGGCGATTTTTTGTACATAATATGAGGTCAGTGTAGAAGTTTTTATATCTATTTCCAACTGCCTCTGTGCAATGTGTTAAGGGACTGTTCTTTTCCTCTGAGATGCAGTGCCATCTTTGTCTTAATCTAGTGCCATGTATGTGTGCCTGTTCCATACTTTCCTCTATTCTGTTTATATATTTTTCTTTCCTTACACCAAGCCATATTGTCTTAGTTGCTATAACTTTATAATAAGTATTGAAATCCAGAGTTAAGTTCTTCAGCTTTGATTTTTCTCCTTAAAAGTAGCCTGCTTGACTTACTGTTTCACAATGATGGAGTAGCTTATAGAAAACTAACCCTTCTCCTGACAGCAATAGTAAATCCTGGGCAACAACAAAAAAATTCTTGGAATATGATGGAGAGTAACTAACACAGGAAGTATTTAAGAAAAAGAAATCATATAAAATCCCTTGGCTTATTCCCTCTAAGCATTTCTCAATTCTTTGTATAGGGAAATAGCCCAAGCAGTCAGTAAGAGTTTCACCATGCTGTAAAGGCAAAGATAGGTGGGCAACATTGTTGAACCTGAGGGGTAAGGACACATGAAACCACAAAAGTGAGCCCCAAAATCTACATACAAATTTCTCTTAAATCTTTTACATTTACCCACATACTTATTATTACAGGTGTTTGCCATTACTTCCAAATTTTTATTTGATATATTTTTTCTCTATTCTAAAGAATTCCATTAATATTTCTCATAGTGGAGATTTAGTGGCAAAGAATTCTCTCAGGTTTAATTTATCTAAGATTGCCATTATTTTATTCACATTTTGAAGGATATTTTTGCTTAAAAAAAGAGCAATATAATTCTGGCAGATAGAAAATCTTATACAAATGTATTGTAAGGTGTCTTTTTTCTTTAAACACTTTAAAGATGTCATCCCATTGTCTTCTGGACTCTGTTATTTTTGATTAGAAGTCAGCTGTCATTCAAATTATTGTTCCCCTTTCTATAAAGCATCTTTATTTCTGGATGCTTTTGCCTCCTTCTTTTTCCTTGTATGCTTCTAAAATATAATTATTAGTAGGTTTTAATATGTTCCCCATTCTTCTCCACCTTCCTATTTTCTCTCATTATTTTGTGACATGGAATTCTCTGTTCTTTGCCATGTCCAATTGGTAGGTTTCTTAAATTGTCAAAAGCTTTCTCAAATTCCTTCTGTTAATTACTTTAATATTTTATTTATACTACTTCCACTACACTGAACAAAAATGATTTTAGATTTTAATTAATTTATGCATGTCTTATTATCTGCATTACATTATAAATAGCCTGAGGATGGAATTCTTTTCTTATTCACTTTTGCCTTCCCTATGAACTCTTGTCCAGTTTCTTGTGCAGAGTAGTTCTTAATAACCACACATTTAAACCCTCTGTATATGAAATTCATGCTCCATTTTCTAAAGGCATGCTTACCAATCATTGTGCTAGACATTCTTCTAGACAGTGGAGAAACAACAGTAAAAAACAAAAAGCAAAACCAGCAAACAAAAAACCTCACACACTAGCTTCCAGGAGCTTATATTCTTGATCCCAAAACTAAATAAGACTAATAAATAGGAATTTATATCACATTTGCATTGTAAAATAAATGATAGAAGGAATGAAAGAAGCAAAGGTTAGAAATAGGAAAAAGCATAGGTTCTGAGGCAGTGTTTCTTTGCTCATATTTGCAGGACAGAAACACCAGTGTATGCCTGAAGTGCATTAAGGAAACCACAGAATGGAAGATGAGGTTGGAGAAGAAAGCAACGGACACATCATACAGGGTGTGTTACCCTGGTAAAGAATACGGATTTTTGTTTATTTACACTGGAAAGGTATTAGAAAGTATGAATCTGGCCCAGTGACAACCTCATTTGTATTTAGCCACTGTGAAGAATGTGCTGAAGGAGGTCAAGGCAAAATGAAAGCCAGAAGACCCATGAGAGGTTGATGCGTTGACACAAACGAGAGCGAACGGTGGCCTGAATTAAACGCGCAGCAGTGAGGAAGGAGAGGGGTGTTCAGATTCTGAGCATATTTCAGGTGTAGAATGGAAAGGACTTGATGATGGATTGGAAATGGGTGAAGGGGGGAAACAGTGATCAATGATGCTTCTAGAATTTGGGTTTGAGCTTCAGATTCTGAGCATATTTCAGGTGTAGAATGGAAAGGACTTGATGATGGATTGGAAATGGATGAAGGGGGGAAACAGTGATCAATGATGCTTCTAGAATTTGGGTTTGAGATACTAGGTGGATAATGATACAATTTACTGAGATGGTGGAAAATAGGAAAGAAGCTGGCTGTGGCAGATGGGTGGTCTTGTAAGTTTGAAATTAAACCAAGAAAGAGATGTTATTTGACAAGAAATATATGAGTTGGAATATCAAAAGAGAGGTAAAGGCTAAAGAATCATCAACATAGAGATATCTGGGCATTAGAAATCATAGTTAGGGCCGGCCCGGTGCGCACTGGATAGTGCGCCGCGGCGGCGCTCCCGTCCGAGGGTTCGGATCCCATGTACAGACCGGTTCCCGCTCACTGGCTGAGCGAGGCACGGGAGCAACGCCGAGGCTTGCGATCCCGTCGCCGGTCCCCGGTCCGGTACGGGGGCAACACTGAGGGGTTGCGATCCGTTGCCGGACACGGAAAAAAGACAAAAAAAAAAAAAAAAAAAAAAAAAAAAAGAAATCATAGTTATAGGGGACATAGTCTTAGTTGTGCCTAAGAACAGAAGACAAACAAAAAAAGGGCCTAAGACTGAGGTCTCAGTGAGACAGGGTTATGTTAGAGAATGAAAGAGGAGAAAATATTTTAAAAAGAAAGAACATACTGCACCAAATACTGGTGAGCAGTTGAAGTCAAGGCAGAAAAGTGGTCATTGGATTTGGCAATATGAAATCATTAGTGAGCCACCCTGACCTGAGTCATTTCCACTAGGTAGAGAGGACACAAAACCCAACTGCAATGACCTAAAGAGAGATACTGAGAGGAGAGACAGCAGATAACACACATACACAAGAATTTTAATACATTTTGTTCTGAAAGGAAGCAGAGAAATGAGGTGCAGGATTTGGCGTGAAGAAAATTTTTAAAGAGGAAGATATACAAGTCTAAACAACCCAGTGTTAAAGGGGTTATTTAATAAAATAGGATGATAACCAAGAGAGAAAAAATAATTCCATCATACAATTTTGATGGCTTCAGAAAATGTTGCTCTACCAGTCTAATATGTTTTATAAAGGAAGGCAATGAAAGCCACATGGTCAGATGACCTAATAGTAAGACCAGGTTTAAGCAGTGAAGAGGGTCACTAAATTCTGTCTAGTGCAGTATACAGATGGCAGAAGAAAGGCTATTGACTTTGATCTAGAAAAGATCATAGTAAATTTGCAGAAGATGGAAACAAAATTACAGAGAAAAGTAGATGGTGAGCTGTAAGAAACAATCTATTCAAAAAATGTTGTCACCATATGCAGGAGAGAAATGAGATGGTAGAAGGGAAGACAGGAAGCAAAAGCAATCCATCATTATCACCAAACAAGTATATTCTAAAGTAAACATGTTAACTTTTTGGTATACTTATCCTTGCTTCTCACTTAAAATGACTTTGATGTCATTATGTGAGTACCTTTATGAAGATACTCACACCATGATGTGAAAATAGAAAGGAATGTTCTAGAGTTATGTAAAAAAATTCTAAGCATTTTCCTCATCATAAATAGTGATGATTTAGAGAGCAAGCAGACAAAACACTGAGTATGTAATTTGATGTAATGAAAATAGAATTTAGCTGGGAGTCAGAAGTTTTGAGCTCAATTGCAAAGAAATGAGAACTCTGTAGGTTTGAGTTTTCTTATCTATAAAGTGAACAAATTAAATTAAATTATTTTGAAGGTCTAAAGTGCCATGATTCTATAATAATCACATTTCAGTTTTTGAAGGTGGGTCCAAAGATAGGTAAAAACTAAGAAGAAATCACCGGAAGCAAGCATGGAGATTAACAACGAATTTCACAAGCCAGAAGAGATGCTGCAACCAAAGACATTTTTCATTGCCTAAAGGTATGTGGCATGTGAATTAATCAGAATAGAATACTTTAATTCGTTGAGTACAGGATCTGTGAATGGAATCATATACCTTGTTTTTTTGTGTAGTTCCTGTGGTTGCCTTATGATTAGTAGCATGTGTGGACTAGCATAAAGGGATTTATTTTTTTGAGAGCTTGGAGATATTATCTGATTATTTAATACTTCTTTGATTGATGCTGAAACCAGATAATGGTAACCTGGTATTTTTCACTATGCAAATCTTACTTCAAGTGCACAGCATAATCCCCTAATCTTAGCGAAGAGTTACAATACAGATCAAGCTAACGCCTGACAACTGTTCAACATTTCATTTGTTTTTTAAATACAAAGCAAACATTCAGATTAAATTATTGCCTTAATCCACATGGATCATTTTAGTGGTGGGTAAACTAGATGAAAGTCAGCAATACTCAATACTTTAGCTCTAAAAAGATTTTGACAATCTAATATTTAATACTATAACTTTCAGACTGCCAACAATTTTTCATGTGTGAGCTTTGAAAAAGTAGCTGCTGATTTGTGGATCCTTTCGTGGTTCTGTAAAGGTCACTGGGAAGAATATGGCAGAGAGAGGTTACATGTTTGTCCTGGAGTCTCTCCTTGACTGAAAAGTGAAATTCCCAAGGAGTTATTTTGATTCCAAGACAGGTTTCTAGCAACTATCACAGACCTAGCTGCACTTAGCCCCAAGTAGGCCAATTAATTGTCATGACCCAGAAGGGAGCGTGGAAAGGGAAATAGTAGAAAGCAAACCCCTCAATTTTCACAGCCTAATCACAGCAGTCTGATCTCTAGAAAGACTTTTATAAAAGCCGTTTTGTGTTTCTCCAGATCCTTACAGGCAAATAACCCCAGGGCTCTGATTTCTGCATCAGCGTTTCTTTAGCCACTGTATACTGTGTAGCCCTTCAACAAGCCCAAGTAGAGTCACATGGTTTCTTACAAAACAAACTTTCATTTGTAAAGAAAAATGTAAATCTTAGAATTGGGGGATATGCAGGACAACCAGGTCACAGCCTTCCCCACATAGCAGAGATTTTCCATAATTGTGTTCAGGCGGCCACCTGAATAAAAAGTAACCCTGTGTCACTGGTTGTAGAGTTACTGTAATAGGCTCTGAAAAATCAAGGAAAGAAATTAGAGCTCTGTCTCTCTTCTTTTCACCCCCTCCTGTGGGTTGGCCTCATGGCTACAGTGAATTAGGCCTTGAAACAGAATTCAAATAAACTAAGGAACACAGGTATCACAGTATTAAAAAACTGTATGAAAATGGCATATGTCGAAATGGGACGTAGGTTGGTGATGAGTATCTATAAATAGATGAAGTATTGTAGGAGTCAAATATTTCCAGAGAGAATGGCCTTATTTGGTGGCTTTTCCATTATTCTCTGGTTTATCATAAATGTGTAAACCATGCTAGTTTATGATAGAATTTATTTGCTGTGCAGATTGGCATTAATTTTGTATTTTAAAAACTCTCGAACAATTATTCCAATATAGTTTAAACTTTTCAGAGAAACCATTCTTAAGACTCTATTTCTTTTCTTCTTTTGTTTGCTGGAACATTGCTCGATTTAGTTTTCTCTCAAAACATGGATTTATAATAATCAAAGTTTTAAAAGATTTTAATGCTTTTAGGACATAACTCATGATGAATTAATGACTACATCTATGGCAAGAGAAATGGTAAATTGATCATGCATATGTTGGCATTTTTAATCAATTAAAGCATATACATTAGCCTGGGTTAATCCACTATATAACAGAAATTAATCGCAAATTTATGAAGTGCAAGGCTTTCAAAATTTACCATCCTCCAGTAAATAAAGACTGCACTGAGCATATGCTTTCCTTTTAATTATCAGTTAATAATAATTCTGGGCTTTATTTTTAAAGAGCATCAGCAAGAGACATACTTTGTTTATTGGCAAGTTCCATCTAGCTTCTTTCCTGTATTGATGTACTTCCTTAAACAAATCTGTCAATATTCACTGAATTAGATTAATTAGAGCTGGAAAAATCATCCTAGATGATGGAGACTTTCCTCTGACTCATGTCAAATTACTGTCTGTGGCTTTTTGCTTGTTGTTTGGCCAGGTTTTATCACAATTTTAAGAGTAACATACAACATCACTTTCCTTTTCCAATACTCAAGTCTGTCCAGGATTCCCTAGTTATGAGCTGACTATTTAAAATTTTTGTGTTTTGTTTCTTATTAGGTATTTTTTCAAAATTGGATTCAGTTAAAATTACACCTAGTAACTTTGTTTGCCTTTTGTGTTCTAGATTTATACACTCCACTATAGGAACCTAAATATGGGGGTATGGCTGGAGAGTTCATCAATAGACCTATTGAAATAGCCAAAAAGTCATTTTATTGTGCATTATTAAGTTGTCAGAATTCCTTCCAGGAGCAAAATGGGCGAGAAATACATAAACAATAAAATGTCACCTGTAAGACGAACTAAAGTTGTGGGATTCACCTCTGTACTCTGCCATCCATCCTTTCCTTCTCACCTGTCCTCCTTCCAACCCTATATTGATGTCACATTAAAATTTATGCTACTTGCAGGAGGATCCTGACTCCTATCTCAAGCTTCCCTGTCTTTGCAAATTCTTTTCTCTCTCCCTGTAATGGTCTTTTCTGTATAGTCTTCAATTTACCCTTAAATTTCTTTTTCTTTTTTTTAGACTCATATTTCTTCTATTTATGTTTTCTGCTGTGTATATGTGTATATATGTATGTATCTATAATGCATATAAGCTACTTCATTTCTTCTTTACAAAATAAATAAGAAATATTAAGATATACTAGACACAATATTAAATACTGGTGAACTGTTGCTCTCAAGTTGTTTATAGTCCATTTGAAGGCTTACAAAAAAATTCCTTCTACTAAAAATTGTGCAGAGGTAGCACAAAAATGGGACTAATCGGGCCGGCCCAGTGGCGCACTGCTACAGTGTGCCGCTTGGGAAGCGCGTCAGCGCTCCCGCCGAGGGTTCGGATCCCACATACAGACCAGTTCCTGCTCACTGGCTGAGCAAGGTGCGGGAGCAACACCGAGGGTTGCGATCCCGTTGCCGGTCCCGGTCCGGTACGGGCGCAACACTGAGGGTTGTGATCCGTTGCCGGTCACGAAAAAAGACAAAAAGAAAAAAAAAAAAAATGGGACTAATCATCCTTGCACATGAACAAGGAGAAATATGCTGCTGGAACACTTTACAAAAATGATTCTAATTGAATCTTGAATGTTCAAGAATGAGAAAGAACATCAGAGAAAAATGGGACCTTGTTTAATTTAGTTTTATATTAAAGCACAATGACACTGAACATTTTATTTTCTTTTTCTTTTTTAATGCTGCAGCATGGTAGTTGTATATTTGCCTCTTAGATCTACATAGGTAAATCTGAACAGATTATAATAACTGCCACAAAAGTCTTGTGTGGATATATGACTTGGTTGCATACAACATTCTTTCCAAAACAATGCAGACAAAAACAGATTAAAATAAATTAAGAGGGTTTATTTAATGAAGAATAGATGTTATAAACTAGTACATCATAATGGATGTTTACAGAAGAAAATAAAACTGCCCTTGTAGTTTCTCCTTTGTGATGATATATGGAGGTTTAGGCTGATAGTATGCTTATCAGTCCTTTATGGTATCAGTTAGTGATTTCACCTCTTTCTCCCTATCTGGCTACTATTCTGAAACTTTCTGTCAGTAAATAAACATTTTAAATATAACATCTTTAAGTTGTTGAGTTCTAGATATAATTCTTCTAACAACACATATCACGTAAAGTCCTAATCACAGAATTAAAAAAGTCAATCATAGAATCAGCATGATCTTTTGGCTAATATTTTATACTGTTCTTGTAGTGTGTGCCTTTTTATAATTTGAATGTTCATAAATCATGCATTTCTCTTCCCCATTCTAGATTATAAGCACCCAGTGAGCAGGGCTGCTGGATCTTTTGATGTCTGTCACAATGCCTGACATGTAGCAAGGAATCAATAAATGTTGAGCTGAGCTGAGAGGCAGGCCCAGATAAAAATAGTGCAGATTAAGCTGATGGTGCTAGCTGAATGGAATTGAACTGAGGAAATTAGCAACGATTCTAGAAGTAGAACCACTTCCTCTCACTCTCTCATGCAGCCAGATCTTAAACCAAGGGTAATTTTGAAGTTTTTTGAAAAGCATTACTTAAGTGTTTTAGGTAGTACATTTTCTGGATGGTAACCATATTTTCATATTTTTCTTGTGCAAATATTTCTCAGTTGATAGTGTAATTGGGCATAACCCAACTAATTTCTTTCGTGTTTCTAAAAATTTAGTTTGTTGTTATTTGTTAATACTGCAGTGTGTTTTTTTAGTGTTATTCTTGAGCATTTAAGGTAGTGTCAAATAAATAATTTTTTATGATACAACCACAATGATATTTTGAAGAAAGAATATTTGCATTTGAATACACCATGCCATTAAGAGCAGAATTCACAGTGGTGGGAATCCTGATACAAACCTGTAGGGAAGGACTGGCATGGGCTGCTTTAGATTCTGCTATGATTTCTGATGTCCCCTGTGGTTAAAAGGTAATTTGGTTTCACCAAGTGTTCTGTGTTTATTGTACCCCATGGTAAAGACACCAATTTTGCTATATAATGGCAGAGAATTTTTGCAAAGCCTCCTTTATTGGTTATCCAGACTCTCTCTGCACCCCATCCACTCTCAGGGCCTCTGGAAACAAGCAAGACAAATGTACCTTGAGAAGGAAGAGAATATGATATAGGAAGAATTCCTTCTAGACTGTAAAGGAAAAGAAAAAAAAAGGAAAATCTGCCACTTACAGTCTGGGGGTGATGAGAAAGAGAAAGGGAGAGAAGACTGGACAAATATATTTATCTCTCAGCCTACTCTTCTGGGATGAATATCTAGGGAATGTTGGAGGATGCTCGATCATTTGAAGAAAAAACTAAAATCAGAGGGTGCTGTGTTCCTTTTTTCACCTGGAACTTTGGGAGAACGCTGCTCATAGGAAGGTGTCAAAGTGATGAGGGAGATGGCAGAGCAGCTGCCACCACCATAAGAAGCAGCACAGAGTCCTGGGGCACATTGGCTATGGCACAAACATCGCTGGGCCACTGAACTGTGGGGCTCTCAGAAGAGGCAATTAGGTGGAATTAGGTGGAAAGTGTGCCTGGGTTATCATTTTCAGGCTTCCGTGTGGCACGGAAAGGATCCAGAAGCAGAGGCTCCCTGAGCCTAAGGCCACAGAACCATCATGGTGAGAGATCCTGTGCTGGGTGAGGGCCCTCAAGGTGCCACATTGTGAATGAAACTGGGACTCAGAGGTGTTGCAGCACCAGACACCAAGGAATGGCCACAATCCATAACTGAGTAAATGGAACAAGTAACAATTTCATCAGATATTTTAGAACAAAGACAAGTTACAGTACACAAAAAGCTCATTGACTTAAGTCCTTCTTGTTCCTTTGCTAATAAGGCTTCAGATTTCCTCTTCATTCACCTAGATACCATCTTGTAAGGATGTTGAGTCCATGTATGTATGTATATTTAAAGTTTGTGTGCATGTGCAGACATATGTGCTATGTTTATTTTTGCTGCAGGGTGGCATGGGCTGCAATCCAAAAGACTGAGCCTTTACCTGAAACAGGTGAAGTTAACCAACAACTGCTGTTTAAATACTAGAAGAATTACATACACTGTTAATGGATGTATTAGTCAGGGTTCTGCAGAGAAACACAACCAATAGGATATAAGAGGAGATTTATGATGGGAATTGGCCCACTTGATTATGGAGACTGAGAAGTCCCACAATATGCCATCTGCAACCTGGAGAACTAGAAAAGCTGGTGGAGTAATTCAGTTTGAGTCCAAAGGCCTGAGGACCAGGGAAGCTGATGGTGTAACTCTCAGAGCAAGACTGAAGGTTCAAGAGCCAGCAGTGCCAGTGTCAAAGGGCAGGAGAGATGCCTGTACCAGCTCCAGAAGAGGGGCTAATTCATCCTTCCTCCAATCTTCTTGTTCTATCCAGATCCTCAAGATTGGATGATGCCCACCCACATTGGTTAGAGCAGATTTTCTTCACTTAGTCTACCAACTAAAAAGCTAATCTCTTCCAGAAACACCTTCAAAGAAACACCCAGAAATAATTTTTTTACCAGTTATCTGGATATCCCTTAACCCAGTCAAGTTGACACTTAGAATCAACCATCAGAATGGATGAGTGAAATTACTCCTTTCTTCTAGTTTCCAGTCAGATGGTGCTGGAAGGAAGATTAGAACCTATTATAAAATGTAAGAAAGCATTTTATTTGCAATTATGCATAATTGTGGTTATGTTGACATCCTGCTGCTCTTAGGTTAAATACACAATTTATTTTGTGAAAAAAGAGTAAAATTATATTAAAAATTTTAAATGTGCCTTTTTTTCTAAAATTGGAATCCATGATTATTGCACTTCTGTTCAATTTTTCTGTCACGATAATCATGTTGTCTCTATAAAAATAATCATTAGTGTCTGCAAAGGAGAAGATGAAGGGCATCTCTCTGTGACAAAGTTTTGTTTTATTCTGACTGTGCCTTTGTGGATCCAGTTTTTCTTACAAACTTTGGTGATCCTTAAGGATCTATTGCACTTTGAAAGAGATGAGTTGCATAAGACAAAGTCCTTTTGCTCAAGAATTTTATACATTATTAAGGGAAATAGACAGACACAGATAAATGTATAAAGTCAGGTGGTAAGGTGGTGTGTAACAACTGCCACAGGAATGGATCAGATGGAGTACACGCCTCAGGCAAGGGAGACTGAGTCCTACTGAATTTGTTTTTACATAAGTTAAATCCCAAGCATTATACCTGTATATAGTGGGGAAAGAAAATAAATGATAAAGGAAGACTTCTAAGGCCAGGTAATCTAACAGTTCCTTTCATAGGAATTAGTAAAATATTTATTTTGGTCTCACAGTGATAGCTATATGAAAACAAGGTTTTCCAACTTTTTCTATATTTGATCCTGTATGCTCCAGAATGAATGAGTTTTCTTTTGGTTTTTACTTTTATTTTATTTTTACTTTATTTTTTCCATCCCTACTGACCTACTCAAACAGCCCCTGAGTTAGATCCGAGCCACAATGCCTCTGGGTCACCTGTGGACAAAACCAGGGTTTGCAGCAGCATCAAGTCATGGGCTTGTTTCAAAAAAGAGGGGCAAACTGGCATGTGGCTGGGACCCCTGGTGGCTGGAGTTGCAACCTTGGCATCCCCATGGTCAGAAAATTCTTATTTTTGGAATACTCCATGCCTATTTCAAGAGTAGGCTCAGTTCTTTCTAGGAGTTGTTCTAGAAAGTAAGCTAATCCCCTTGGGGATGCTGTGGGGTTAATAACAGCAATGTTACAACTAATCTACTTTAAAAGTATAATTTTTAAAGATTAGCACATAAAGCATATTATTTTCACACTTAAAGCTCTCAGGATAAAGGGGCATTCAGGCTATTTCTTAGAGATTATACACTGTATTTTGTCAGAACATTTTTTTAAAAACATAATTTCATAGCCTTTCCCTGTAGAAAGGAAAAAAAATGTCCCCTTCTACCCCACTGTAATTGTACTCAGAGAAGTACAGCTGGGGAGGGGAAAGAGTTTAAAGATGCTCCAACAATTCCTGATCAGTAGTTAGATATATTTTTTCCACTTGAAGTGTGTAGTGCTTTGCTACTGAACAGACATCTTGGCTCAATGCCCAGTGGAAATTTCAGGAACAGGGGACAGTGTGTCTCAGTACATTGTTTCAAATAACTCTCGTTGACTTCTTTAGGGAGATAAAATAGGCATTCCCATTGAGCCAGAAGGTTATATTAGATCTCTATGAGACTCCGTTCGGGTCCGGCTACATGCCATGAATGTTATTCTGTCAACACAAACGTCATTAGAATCTGCTAAAATTGCATTACTCTTAGCAGCTTTACAGCTGTCTTACAACATTTGACATCTACCCAGAAACACTTCTTGGCACCAGTGAGAATTCCTCACCGGGCCGATTTTTACCTAAAAAGTGTGGGAAATGAAGTGGAATAACAGTATCACTGTTTCAATGTATAATGTTTGCAAAATAAGTACTGAGTTTTTTCTCTTCAATACTGGAATTGATTTTTCTATGTCACCCACACCCCTCCCCCAATACCTTTATGGCCCTGGCAACTATAAATAAGTTTCGGGAAAATTACTTCTGTACTGTTTCTCGAGGCTTTTCTTATCTAACTGCCACAGCTGTCACATACACAAATGCTCTTCTTTAGAATGTCTATGGCTGGAATTACTATTGCTTGTGTTCTTCAGTGGCTGAAGAACATTATCATATTATTTTGTGAATTTAATTCCTTTCTCCTTTTTGCTTCGGTGTGTGTTTAATGTCTAGTTATCTCTCAAACATACCAGGATTGATGATCTTTATTTTCTTCCATATTGTTCCCTGTTAATATTTATCCAAAAGAAAAATTAAATTTCAGATTCTAAGGAATGAATTTCAACTTCATAATTTACTCAGTATATTCCAATATTTTTAATGGAAACTCACAAACTAATTGTGATCTTTTTCAATACTAAAAAAAAATTCTTGAAGATCCTTGTTCGGGCTTCCAAAATATTAAGCAGTAAGTATTTCTACCAGTTCTTCTCCATGTTGTTCTGTTTTCTTCAAAATTAGATGTTTTAAAAATGTGCCTAGACAATGAAATATTGCCTAGATCGAAACACAATGGTGTCCACTTGAAAACATAAATTAAAGACTCTGTATGCAATTAAATTCTGCATACCTATATTTCCTTTAACATTTACTTTAAATCAGTTTTTTCTTTGGTTGATATTTCATCTGAGTTCCTGTTATCTAAAGTGCGTATTTTGAGATTAAATAAAATGGAATACACTCAAAATATTGAATAGAAGACACTGAATTAATATTTTATAATATGTTGTCCAAGATCTAGAAGTTTCTCTACAAATACAAATTTCATTAAATATTCTTGTCTAATATAAACAATCAATTCTGCTTTTATTTTTATTTTTAAATGTGACTCTTGGTTATCCAACATACTTTGATGACATTCTCAAATAAATAAAAATCATTTTTAGCATCATTTTATCTTGTTACTAAATCTTAGAATTAGGTAAAATTTAATTCAGACTTGTCACAAGGATGAAGGAAGACTATTAGTGAAGTTTATGGAAGGCATGGCAGAACTTCATCTGGCATCACAAGGCTTCTGCTTCATAAAAATTCCCCCCATGGTGCACTTAGGAGAGTGCAGTGCTGGGAGAGCAGCGGTGCTCCCCCCACGGGTTCGGATCCTATATAGGGATGGCCGGTGCTCTCACTGGCTGAGTGCGGTGTGGGCAACACCAAGCCAAGGGTTGCGATCCCCTTATCGGTCATGAAAAAGACAAAAAAAAAAAAAAATTCCCCCCAAATTATTTTTTGGGAAATATATCATCTATTAAATAAACACTAAATACTGGGGAGAAAATTCAAAATTATTGCACAAAGAAAACACTGAAAGCCATGGTGAAAAACACAGCAAATCTGACAATGGGCAAGTGTGTATAATCAAATTATTTTCCACAACTCTCCAAAGGCTGAAAAAAAATCTAGGGAGTCAGGTAGGAGGAAATAGAAAGCCCAGCAAGTATTTTGAGGATTTGATCAAACTAGACAGTCAATTTAGATAATTTCAGCCAAACTCCTCACTTTTTCCACAGTAGTACTATTCTTTAGTTAAGTTCTTTTCCCTCTGAATTGTCAGAATAATTTTTTCAACTCAAGGCTTTCCCTTCTCCAGATCAACAGTGGATTATTTCCAACATGTAACAAACTTCTTCTGTGTACGTCAGTGTAATGTTGTGACTGGTTTAAAATGACTTCTTCCTCTCTACTCACAACAAATACTTCACATAGCATAAAAATATAATCAAGTGTCTTTCAAAATATACAATTGCTGGTATTTCTAGAGAGGACCATATGAATGTCTCTGGCAGGAAATATTAATGCTTTAAGACATTGTATTAACTCTGAAAATTCAGAAAGAAAGCTAAGGAATAGGCACTGGGGATGGAGTGTCAAAGAATGAAAGTTTTCTTTTTTGGAGCATGTTCATTGGTCTCTTTCTGCAGCACGTTCATTGGTCAAACCCTATCATGTGGACCAGACATATTCAAGAATATTCCGTGCTCTCTGGCACCCCTAGTGGGAGGTCATTTAGCTACCAGGGTTATGTAATCCTTCTCTCCTGAGCATGCCCAGCCATTGGATTTGCATAATCCAGCCCCCTATGGTCTCATTTTCCCCATGCTGGGGCTGAAAATAGGTCTAACTGGCAACAATAGCTTTCTTCTAGGAGAGGGCATAGAGGAGGGACCTGAGACCTCAGGGACTGTCTTGAAACCCAGAGGTGTTTCCTAAAACCCAAGCCCAGGGAAGCTGAGCACCTCTTATATCAGGAGTTGGAGATGGAATTATTTTTTCTTCTCTTTATCTAGGACTGAGAAACATAGGAGATGTTATCATTGGTAGGCAAAAATCATTAAGCATTTTTTCATATTCCAACTTTTACGCAGCAAATAACTGGAGAGCATCTGTGTGTCAGGATCTGGGTGTAGGCGATAGGAGTGATTAAAAAAACGAATATGACCGTACGGCATTGTTCCTGCCTTGAAGGAGCTCAATATGTGTCATACTTCAAGCTTATCGGAATATAAATATTCACATCAGAGTGATTTTAGAATATAGTAATTGGTTAATTCTTAGAAATACGTATTCTAAGGTTAAAAAAGGTAGAGGAATCTTAAAATTATCTCAGTTGTTTTAACGGTAATTGTTTAAGAACTAAGAGTTGCAATGAAATAGAATAGAGATATAAATATAAAATCAAAAAAGTTAAGAGCCTTCAATGTTAAATTAAGTTGAAAGTACCAAATGAAATTGTGATCTTAAAAGACAAATTTAGCCCAGAAGCAATAATGCTCCTTTTAGAAATCAGCATTCCTCACACCCAGATTTTTTTTTTTTCTAATTATCATTCCACACTGAAGGAACTAGGGCCGCTTAGGAAATAGTTGATTCTAGATACAGAAGCAAAGAGACAGAGGCAGGGGTGGGGACAGCTGAGTCTTATATGTCATAAGAGCCTTAAATATCATGATAAAGGAAATAATTAAGAACCAATAAGATTATGTCAAAAGAACACAGTAATCAGCCTGAAGGATTTCCCTGTAGCCCAAATTGTGATAAGTCAAGCCTCAATAATAACAACAGCAATAACTATAACTTATTAAAATCCATTACATAAATGCATATCATTGAGTCAATAGTAATACTAAACAAGAAAGAGATCATAAATCAAACAAACTCATTTATCACCAGTGGAGATGAATAGTATACCAATTCCTTACTTTGAAAACTAGTAATTAAAAGATGAAAATAAAATATTTATTATGCTTTTTAAATAAGAACTATAGTTTCAAGATTAAAGAAAGGGATCCTACTTGATAAAGAAAGCTTTTATTTACATAGGAATACTAATTAATAAATGTAAAGGAGAACATCATTTTGCTAATCATAATAAAACAACTAAGGAAAGAAGCTTAAATGTATACTAACATTTTTTGAAAAAATGTTGGGAAACAGAATTTTCACATAATGCTAAATCTCTCTCCGTAGATTACTTGATATTTACAAAGGAAGAAACATACATTTATGGTGGAATGGTCTGACTGTAACAAAATTAATCCATAGTACCACTTATTAATGGGACAACTCAAACATTCTGTTAACAAAATGCAACAAGAAATATCAGTTTTCTCCATGAACGAACTATTTTGTGCCAAAAATGTTAACCTGTATCTAAATACAATGTTAGTTTTTACTTTGAGTTTATAGAAAATACAGAGAAACACATCAATTACATCAGAAAAATACAATCAATCAAATGCAGAATATATGGCATTCTATAGGACATCTGCTATGAGGTGTTTAAAAAATTTGAGAAAATTTTTTGGAGAGAAAAAAAGGAGGTGGAAATTATATTTGATTTAAAAAGATTTAAGAGACAGCAAAAAATATGACTGCCTTTTGATTGAATCCTACCTTAGAAAAAAATTATAGCTGACACTTGGGGAAATTTGAATTTGGCCTATAATTCAGTAATTCCCTCTAATGTTAGGGAATTACTGTTGGTTTGTTAGATAGGTATAATGCTTTTGTGATCCATGGGAGAGCATTCCTTTCATACTAAAGAATTTAGTGCAAAGTGTCATAATATCCTTAAATTATTTTAAATGATTTAGCCAAAACGGTAGACATAAATTATGTATATCTATAGATCTATATTAACATAAAAGGTAAAATATTAACAATTGCTGAATCTGGACAGTGAGACTGTAGGTCTTTTTTGTAGAATATATTTTTAATTTTTTATGTGTTTTAAAATTTTTATAATAAATGTTTTGAGGTTTTTTTTTTTTTAAAGAACTCATGTAGTCACAAAGCCCCAGAAGGTCCTTGGGTGACAATAAAAGATACATTGGTTCCATTTCCTCAAGGCCTTTGCCTTAGAGATTCAAATAGTCTGCTTGCACGAATGAAGTTCAAAGAGATAAAAATTTAACTTGGGCAAATTAGCGGTTCTAGGGGGAACTCCATTATTGCAAACACTGGAATGGGTACCTATAGAATAAAGAGTATGCAGTGACTTCACCATGGAGTTTAGAGTGCTTAGATCTTGGATGATATTTTACTTTGGAAGTTCTCCAGGTGAGGTTTAAAAGTGGAGTGGTACAAATTATTTCTACAGCACTTTCCCTGAGCTTTCTGGGAGTCAGGTTATCCTTGTGAAAGTCTTGTGTGCCAGCACGGGCCTGGGATTCTACCTTTCAGCCTGTATATTCCTAGGCCAAAGTAAAAGCACTGACTGTCTTAGAGTTTACTTCTGCTTCCAGGAGAGCAGGGGTGAACTTCTCAAGGTCTCATATGATAAGCCAAATAGTGACCCATATCACAATTCCCTGGCATGTCAGGTCATGCTAATAAATGTATCAGCTCAATAACACTTGGGTACTTTGTAAACACCTTCTCATGTGACAAAAAATGAAGACAAAACTCCCACCTTGAGTCTAACCACTATAAACAAGGTGTGCTTTCAACAGCCTCAGTTTTACGACTGATTTTCTGTTTTCTACTTCTTTAAATATGAATTTCAATGAGAATCAATTATTTTATGGGGAAGAGTGTTTTTCACTAGGCAGAAAATTCTTTTTATGTTACTAAAGTTAAAATGTAATAGTTTAAACATTTCCATTCTCTATAGCATAAAACATCTAGTGCATGGCCATTTCCCTAAATACCAAATCGAAATGCTCTTCGAAGGTAGAATGTGTTAGTACTTAGGAAACTCATTAAGTTAGAAAGTATTCACTGAGCCCCAAGGCCTGAAAAGCACAGTGTTGGTAACTTAAGGAAATCACCAGTATTAGACTAACTCCATGTCCTTAAGGAGTTACAGACATTTATGAGAGAGAAGGTAATCAACCTAACACAGGACTTTCTTGAATTTAGCCATAAAATATTTATTTTGCTCATATAGATTTTATGCTTGGTTTCTTCAAAACAAATTCTGAAAGTTAAAACAGTCAATGCCATTTCTGGTAATGGTGTGTATACACTTTCTTGAATCTTTTATTTTTAAATGCTATGAATGAAATCTTACCAAATGTCATATTTAGTCACTAGATAAACTATCAATAAAGCATCAGTTTCTAGCATGTGGGTGTTAGCATTAAAAAATAAGTCTGACTATTTCAGGCCAAAGAGGTTGAATTGAGGTTGTAGTTTCAGAAAATGGATTGCCTAGTCATTATGTGTTGGATTTCAAATTATGTATCTATTAGCCTTTACTGAATCGTATTTATTGAAGCTTCTATACAATTTCCATTTGGTATCTGCTATGGTCTGAATGTTTGTGTCCCCACACAATTCATATGTTCTAAGTTGATAGTATTAGGAGGTGGGGCCTTTGGGAGGTGATTAGGTTATGGGAGCAGAGGCCTCATGAGTGGGATTGTGCCCTCATAGAAGTTGCCTGAGAAAGCTCTCTCGCCACATGAGGTTGGGGTGAGAAGAAGGCTGTCTGTGAAGAAGCAGGCCCTCATGAGACACTGAATCTGCCTGTGGCTTGATCTTGGACTTTCCAGCCTTCAGAACTGTGAGAAAGAAATTTATGTTGTTTCTAAGCTACACAGTTTATGGTGTTTTGTTATAGTAGCCCGAATGAACTACAGCAGTACTGAGTGTAAAAATTTATAAATGAAAACATTTGATTATGCCACTCCCCTGTTAAAATGTGTTCATGGATTTGTACTGGTAGGATAAAAACAAACCTCCTTAACACAGCCCATGGGTTCACCTCTGTGGCCGCATCCCAGACCACACTTGCTCTTAATCTTCACTCTAGCTACCCAAGATCTCCTTAGCAAAACCAGGCTGTGCTACAGGATCTGTGCACATAATGTTCTATCTACTTGGAAGGCATCACTCTTTTTTCATCTAGTTAGTTCCTACCCATTCTTTAGCTCTCTGTTCAGTTATACTCTCCTCACTTATGTATGCCCTGTGTGGGCATTGCTCTTTTTTTGTAATCCTGTGTTCACCTTCCTGTGCCCCATGTAGAACCAGCTTGCAGCAGTGGTAGTGATGATGGTTTATAGTAGCTCAGTTTGCACTTGCTGGAAAGTGACATCAGGTGATGATTCCTGTGAGTTGGAAGCAGAGACATCTCTGGGGCTCCAAGAAATTTCCTACTGTCTGAAACATACTTCCCTCTCTGAGTCAGCTTCTCTTATGTTTTATGTCAATTCTCGTTTTTAATACATTCAGATTCCGCTGGTTAAAATTAAATTCCTTCAGGTTAAATTTCAGATTCCATATCTGACCCAATCTACAACCTTGTGTAATATATATAATCTCTCAACTTTTCCAAGTTATTATATTAAGCTCAGTGGCTTTGGGGTGGGTCAACTGAAAATCCTCTAAAGATTTTTGTAATATTATTTTTTGGGGGTATTGGTACTGTATTTTTGGTAATAGAAGTTTTTGATAAACTTTCTATTTCTAAATAGCAATCAAATATTTTTAATTCTTTTAGTAAAAAGACTGTAGAAATTTTGTAATTGTACTAGAATTTTGTTCTCTCAATTTTTAAATGACAGCCATTGTAGTGAAAATAACTTTTATATATAAATTTTTTGTTTTATTTTATTTTATTTTATTTTTTTGTGACCGGTGCTCAGCCAATGAGCACACCGGCCATCCCTATATAGGATCCGAACCCGCGGGGGGAGCACCGCTGTGCACCCAAGTGCTGCACTCTCCTGAGTGCGCCACGGGGCCGGCCCATAAATTTTTTGTTTTAATGTCATTGTTTTGATGACTATTTATCTGTATATATAGTGTGTGTCACCCAGAATTTCTTATAAATAATTCTGATATCGATTGACCATGTGGTTGCTAACCTTCTTATGGTAACATCACAAATTCAAATTAAAAAAAAAATTTTTTTTTGAGGGATTGGCTGATACACATGAATTAATAATGCCACATGGGAAAATTTTCAATGGAACCTCAAACCTCACCTCTGGGGGCCTAAGGTGACTGCATAAGGTATGTCTGCTTTTTAAAGGAATAGCTCTATTTTGGAAAAATTTTTCACAGTAGAAAGAATGTTCCATAAATCACCGCAGAGGCAGGAGTTGCAGACAGCTCTTATGAGCCTCTGTCATAAGACAGAAGAACTTGTACTATCCACAACATAAATCCTAAATCCTACACTGGGATTACTTGCTTGAAGTCTTGGAGTAACTGTTAATAATTATGGCCGAGTGAAGGTCACTCCTGCTTCAGGTAGAGACATTAGTACTGACTTCACCGATCAGGTTCTCCTATTTTGGGCTGTTGTTGAAAGGCTTTTTGCTACCCGTCATCCTCCACCATATTAAAATAAGAAATTTTAAATTCTTTTTGTGACTGCAATTAGTGATAGAGACGACTGCTTATTGTCAGGCTCAGAATTCCTAACGTATCTAGTGAGAACCTGGTGGGAAATACAATTATTCTTGGCTATACGTACGTTTAAGATCATCTTGAGAGATCCTAGTAGGAGACAGAGACAGAAGAGAAGGAGAGGGACAGAGAGACAGGAGGAGAAGAGAGAGATCCTTTTGATCTCTGCATATTAGGAAGATACCGATGTTATTAAAATTTAATTTTAAAATCTGTACGTGCTTATTTAAAAGATGAAAAGAAAACTTCAGTGCACAGCAGATAAGTTTCTTACAGAAGAATTCAATGAAAATATGTAAGATGAATGCTCTAGACTAACTAGGTAAAGTAAAACATATGCACCAACACACTTCTCAAGAGTCCTAAAAGTATTTTGATATTTAACAGCAAATATTCAGTGATCTGTGTGAATAATTATTACAGAGTGAATAATTTCTCGACTATAGAAAAATCTTTAATTTTTAGATCATGAGATTTTATAAATTGCAGTAATATTTTATACTTTTATGAATGTTTGTATGATTTTGTTATAATTTGATCACTTTAGAAAATCAGCAGAAACACAAGAATTATATCTATGATTCCTAAATAATAGCAGAACCTATTTTTTCCTACTATGCATTTACATTTACCTTATTTCCTTCTTGTAATTTGTTAATCTCCTTGTTTGTTCTCTTCTAATTTGTCAGGAAATATTGGGGTCTTTCTTTAGGGTATATAATCATTAAAGAGAGGAAATTCTCCATAAAATTAAAAGGAGCTTGCTGGAAGATCTTTATTTGTTGGCTGCTGGTATATTTATATTCACTAGTCGGTTCTGATATATTCATTATACAACAATTGACTATAGCAAGATTAAATATTACAATGTTTGTTTGCATATTAGGGTTCCCCATCTTAATAGGACTGGAGAGCTCTTTTGATGCAATGGATTGCGATGGATTCTGCTGTTATAGTAATGAACTGATAAAAGTATCTTTAAAATAAGTCAGCTGGCATATTAGTTACCTTATTCATATTTTTTTCTCATTATGATTTATAAGTATTCCAAGGAACAAAAATATTGTTTTACTGTATGCTACCACATATTTCTAAGTCACTATTTATTGAGTCTGTGCTGTGCATCAGATTCCATATTAAGTGTTTTGCATTAAATTCTATTTAATTCTTATAAGAACCAAATATAGTAGGTATTAGAAGATCCATATTACAGAAAAAGAAACAAAGTCTCAGAAAGGCATTTCAACTACCTGCATCTCCGCAAAACCAGAATCAGTAAAAAAAATCAGGATTTAACCTACATTGGTCTGGCTTCAAAAACTATATTCTTCCAAATAAAATAGTCAATAATAAAATGATACAAATAGCTGGCAAAGAAGACGATACTTCATTGTCCTCACCTATTTAAATAAGATAGTTCACATAAAGTGCTCAGTGTGGTACCCAGCACAGTCATATAATTAAAATGAAAATTTGTCACAACTTTTATTTGAACAGTTACAAAAACTGGGTTTTACAATTGTATTAATCAGAAAAGTCTAACTGCTATAAAAACACACCCCCAAATCTCAGTTTTTTAACAAAATGAAGATTCAATTCTTATACCCTTCATAATCCAATAGTGATCAGCAGCGTCAAGATGAAGGAGAGATGCTGTAATCCACACACTTACTCAGGGACTTAGGTTTCTCCCATAGAGTAGGTCTGAAATCTTTGGACTCCTCCACTGAAGACTCAATTTTTGTCCAGTAGATAAGGAATCACAGAGGATATCTCAGGATATTAAGGGGGTCAAGCCTGGAAGTAGTGTATACTGCTATTTCCACACACATTATATTGACCAGAAGTCAGCCATATGGCCTGACTCTAACTATAAGCAGAGCTGGGAAAAAGTCTTCTTGTGTGAACAGATAGCTTTGTCTCTGCCCCAGCAAGCAAAATACATCATCTTCAAAATGAATGTGGACTGCAGTTTTGGCAGTGAAGCTGAAACCCCAGTGAATAGAAACAGTGTTAGAGGTCAGAAAAAAAAAATTCCTCCCTGTGTAAAGAAACTTAGTTCCAAAACTATAAAATGAGTTACCAAAGATTATGCGCTTATTTTAGCTGAGAAATATATCCTACTGGTTTGTTCTCCTTTGCAGTGCCAGGGTAAGCTAAGCCTGAGTGTTTTAATTACAATAGTGATTTTGTAGCACATTTTAATAAAACTTGAGTGTTTCATAAATTTTCAAATTATGACATCGTTTTAAGGCACTATTAATTCACACCTTATTAAATGTGAAGATTATGAAATTAGACCTCATTTTTAGGAATAGAGAACTAATTTTCTTAAAATTGTAAATTCTGTCTTACTTGAAAAAAATAAAAAGGCTAATGATTCTATCTCATGCCTAAATATAGTAGAAGCAGCAGTTGGAAAATTATCTTCTTCTAACTTTGCCAATATATACGATTCCTGAGATATATTACCACGCCCTATTTACTGTGCTTGGCTTGGCTTCAACTGGAGACTGCCAATTTCTTCTGAATCAGCCAGAAACTTGTGGCAACTTTATTACAAATGATCTGCTTTTTTCCCATGGAAATATTTTCTCCTATTTTTTTTTTTCATTGTGTGACTTTGGGAAGAACTTTGTCCAGAGATGGTGGCTGTTTGGCAGTTCTACCATTACACTTAACTACTAAGCTCTCAGGAAAGTATTTCTAGAAGGGAATTTATAATTTTAGTACTGCTACCATTTTTGATTCAAATTCTGAATTTCATTCATCCATGCATTTCTTCTTTCACTCCAGAGGATTTTTGTCTTATCTCCTGACATGCAAAGGAATATACCTTGAAGAGATCCTGACTCTCAACTTACATTCTCATCAGGGAGAAAAACAGACGATTGATAAATAAAATAATATCTAGTCTGTGAAAAATGTTATAAAGCGCACAAATCGGGTTTCTAGGTCTTTATATAATAATAATTGGATCTTTAAAATAGAAAACTCTGGAGAATTCTCTTTAATTAAGATGGCTGGAGGTCATGGAGGTGAGGTTTAAGCTGAGTCACAAAGGATGAGAAATATCCAGTCACATGAAAAGACAAGAAAAGATAAATCTGAAAGTCCTGAAATGGGCAAGCTGTGCGTGACTGATGCAGTGAGCCAGTGGCTGGGGACATGGGTTAATTGCAAAGGAAAGCAATGTCCTCTCAGTCTTGGGAAGCCACTGAAAGATGTTAGGTTGGCAAGCATCTTGCTCCTGTGATTTGACTTACATTTTTAAAAGATTATTTTTGTGGCTTAATGGAAGAATAGATTGAAAGAGTAAAAGTAGAAATTAGGAAAGCAGTTAGTGAGTGGTCCAGGCAAGAGACCACTGTGGCTTGGATCAGGGTAGTAAGACTGGAGGTGGAGGAAAGTGAGCATGAGATCTATATAGAAGCACCACAGAGTGGCTGATGAGCAGATGTGGGGATGAGGAAGGAGGGGTCAAAGGTGACTCTTACCTTCTTGGCTGGTTTCTAAGTGGATAATGACACCATTTATGGAAGTGTGGATGACTATGCCAGAAACATGTCTGAGAGGGTCAAACAACATATCTGGGATATACTGGGATATCTCAAGCAATCTGAGATGCTTTTGAGACAGTCAATGAAGATTCCAAATAAGCTGTTGGATATAAGCCTGGATTTAGGAGGAAAATTTGGGCTAAAGACATAATTAGCATTTCTCAAATTATAGATGTTGTTTACATTCATGGGAACATGTGAGAACAACTGCTAAAGAGTGTATATGAGTAAGAAAGTCATGCTTAAAACATAGTTGTGTGTTGTTGCTTTGCCTCCCACAGTTTTGTCACCCCTTTTCCCCTGGGTGATGGAGCCACCAAAGATTACTCAAAGCTCATCTCTTCTGAGCAGTGAGAAGCCTCAAAAAGGGGTTAATCTCCCAGAATCCTTAAGAGCAAGGCATTCCTTCCATTTGGGAAATTATCCACAAATTGGGGTTCCCTTCCTGTGTTTATTCTCTAGCCCAGGAAGTTACAGGAAGAGAGATAGGTGGGGTTTTTGCTAAGTACAATTTATCAAGTTTTTCAATAGAAGCTGGTAACATGCAATTAAGTCAAACCACTAACAAAAGCTTGATTTTAGCTAACATTCTCTTCTTACAGCAATTTCCCAGTAACTTAACATATCAATCAGTAACTTGTCTTTGAACCAGCAGCCTTGCTGTGTTACAACTCTTTATCTTACAACAGAGACTATATAGGCTGGGGAAAATTTCCTGGTTTTTGTAAGGTCAATATTTGAAACTGCAAGGCTTTGGAAAACCAGGCCCTGTGAAATACATTTGCTTTATGCATACTCTACAGTGTGTCCCAGCTGAGCATGCACCAACCAGAGAGGTACCCTGCCAGAGAGGCCTGAGACCCGTGGAGACCATGTGCCCCACTGCACCAGCACAAGACTGAGCAGGTAGACAGTAAATCAGAAAGTAACAAAAGAC
>NW_007733622.1:71558-74681 GCF_000696425.1 Galeopterus variegatus | reverse complement strand
TTAAAATAAAAACCATAAAAAGAGATAATGAGGGCCACTACATAATGATAAAAGGATTCATTCTTCAAGAAGACATAACAATCATAAATATATACACACCCAATGTCAGAGCAGCCAGATTTATGAAGCAAACTCTATTAGACCAAAAGAAGGAAATAGACACTAATGCCATAATAGCAGAGGACCTGAACATCCTGCTATGATATTAGACAGATCATCTAGGCAAAGAATCAGCAGAGAAACACAAGATCTAAACAACACTCTAGACCAATTGCACTTCACAGATATCTACAGAACATTCCATCCAACAACCTCAGAATATTCATTCTTCTTATCAGCACTTGGATCGTTCTCCAGGATAGATCACATGTTAGCTCACAAATCAAATCTCAACAAATTAAAAAAAAAATTGGAATTATCCCATGTATTTTTTCAGACTGAAATGGATTAAAATTAGAAATCAATAACAAACAAAATTCTGGAAACTATACTAACACTTGGAAATTAAACAGCATTCTACTGAATGACATGAGTCCAAGAAGAAATTAAACAGGAAATCAAAAAATTTATTGAAACTAATGAAAACAATGATACATCATACCAAAACCAGTGGGATACTGCAAGAGCAGTACTAAGGGGGAAATTTATCGCATTAAATGCTTACTTCAGAAGAATGGAAAGATGGCAAGTGAACAACCTAATACTTCACTTTAAAGAAGTAGGAAAACAAGAACAATCCAAACCAAAATTTATCAGATGGAAAGAAATCATTAAGATCAGAGCAGTACTTAATGAAATTGAAACGCCCCAAAATGATACAAAAGATCAGTGAATCAAAAAGTTGTATTTTGGAAAAGATAAATAAAATTGACAAACCATTAGCATAGCTAACTAAAAAAAGAAGAGAGAAGACCCAAATAACAAAAATTAGAAATGAAAAAGTATTACAGTATTACAGTATCAGTATTACAGTATCAGTATTACAACTGATACCTCTGAAATACAAGGAATCATTCAAGACTACTATAAACAACTATATGCCAACAAATTTGAAAATCTGGAAGAAATGGTTAAATTTCTGGACATACACAAACTACCAAAACTGAGCCAAGATGATGTAGAAAATCTGAACAGACCAATAACAATAAAAGAGATTGAAGCTGTTATCAGAAGGCTCCCAACAAAGAAAAGCCCAGGACCAGATGGATTCACAGCTGAATTCTACCAAACATTCAAAGAGGAATTGACACCAGTTCTCTACAAACTATTCTAAAAGATTGAAACAGAGGCAATTCTCCCAAACTTATTATATGAAGCAAGCATCACCCTGATACCAAAACCAGGTAAAAATACAACTAAAAAAGAAAACTACAGGCCAATATCCTTGATGAATATAGACACAAAAATCCTCAATAAAATACTAGCTAACAGAATAGAGCGACACATACACAAAATTATACACCATGATCAAGTGGGATTCATCTCAGGGATGTAAAGTTGTTTCAACATAGGCAAATCAATAAATGAGATGCACCATATCAATAAAATCAGACACAAGGACCATATGATCATCTCTAAAGATGCCGAAAAAGCATTTGATAAAATTCAACACTCATTCATGATAAAGACTCTCTACAAGNCCATCTCTTCTGAGCAGTGAGAAGCCTCAAAAAGGGGTTAATCTCCCAGAATCCTCAAGAGCGAGGCATTCCTTCCATTTGGGAAATTATCCACAAATTGGGGTTCCCTTCCTGTGTTTATTCTTTAGCCCAGGAAGTTACAGGAAGAGAGATAGGTGGGGTTTTTGCTAAGTACAATTTATCAAGTTTTTCAATAGAAGCTGGTAACGTGCAATTAAGTCAAACCACTAACAAAAGCTTGATTTTAGCCAACATTCTCTTCTTACAGCAATTTCCCAGTAGCTTTACATATCAATCAGTAACTTGTCTTTGACCAAGCAGCCTTGCTGTGTTACAACTCTTTATCTTACAACAGAGACTATATAGGCTGGGGAAAATTTCCTGGTTTTTGTAAGGTCAATATTTGAAACTGCAAGGCTTTGGAAAACCAGGCCCTGTGAAATACATTTGCTTTATGCATACTCTACAGTGTGTCCCAGCTGAGTGTGCACCAACCAGAGAGGTACCCTGCCAGAGAGGCCTGAGTCCCGTGGATACCATGCGCCCCACTGCACCAGCACAAGACTGAGCAGGTAGACAGTAAATCAGAAAGTAACAAAAGACNTAGTGAACATGCAGAAAGGGAAATCAAGAAAGCTTGCCCATTTACAATAGCCACCAAAAATTACAATACTTAGAGTAGAGTTAACCAAAGATGTGAAAAATCTCTATAATAAGAACTACAAACCACTGTTGAGAGAAATTAAAGAGGGCACAAGAAGATGGAAAGATATCCCATGCTCTTGGATTGGAAGAATCAACATTGTGAATCCATACTACCCAAAATGATATACAAATTCAATGCAATCCCCATCAAAATTCCAATGACATTTTTCTCAGAAATGGAAAAAAACTATCCAGACATTTTTATGGAATAACAAAAGACCAAGCATAGCCAAAGCAATTCTGAGCAGAAAAAGTAAAGCTGGTGGCATAACACTATCAGACTTTAAACTATACTGCAAAGCTATAATAACCAAAACAGTATGGTACCGGCATAAAAACAGACACACAAATCAATGGAATAGAATAGAGAATCCAGAAATCAACCCACACATTTACAGCCATCTGATCGTTAACAAAGGCACCAAGCCTATACACTGGGGAAAAGACTGCCCCTTCAGCAAATGGTGCGTGGTAACTGGGTATTCATATATAGGAGACTAAAACTAGACCCATACCTCTCACCATATACTAAAATCAACTCAAAAATGTATTAAAGAATTAAATATACACCCTGAAACAATAAAACTTCTTAAAGAAAACATAGAAGAAATTATTCAGGAAGTAGGACTGTGCACAAACTTCATGAATATGACCTGCAAAGCATGGGTAACCAAAGGAAAAATAAACAAATGGGATTATATCAAAGTAAAAAGCTTCTGCACAGCAAAAGAAACAATTAACAGGGTTAAAAGACAACCAAAAGAGTGGGAGAAAATAC
>NW_007733622.1:62625-70558 GCF_000696425.1 Galeopterus variegatus | reverse complement strand
AAAAAAACAAGTAACCCAATTAAAAAATGGGCAAAAGAGCTAAATAGGCATTTCACAAAGGAAGATATATGAATGGCCAACAGACAACATTAAAAAATGCTCAACATCACTCAGCATTTGGGAAATGCAAATCAAAACCACACTGAGATACCATCTCACCCCAGTTAGGATGTCTAAAATCCAAAAGACTGTGAATGATAAATGCTGGCGAGGTTGTGGAGAAAAATGAACTCTCATACATTGCTGGTGGGACTGCAAAATGGTGCAGCCTCTATGGAAAATGGTATGGAGGTTCCTCAAACAATTGCAGATAGATCTACCATATGACCCAGCTATCCCACTGCTGGGAATATACCCAGAGGAATGGAAATCATCAAGTCAAAGGTATACCTGTTCTCCAATGTTCATTGCAGCACTCTTTACAATAGCCAAGAGTTCGAACCAGTGCAAATGTTCATCATCAGATGAGTGGATATGGAACATGTGGTATATGTACCCAATGGAATACTACTCAGCTATAAAAAAGAATGAAATACTGCCATTTGCAACAACATGGATGGACCTAGAGAGAATTATATTAAGTGAAACTAGTGAGACTAGTCAGGCACCGAAAGAGAAATACCACATGTTCTTAGTTATTTGTGAGAGCTAAAAATAAATAAATAAGTACACAAACTGGGTGGGGGAAGGGAAGAAGACAAAACAATCACAATTCCTTGAAGTTGATATGACAAGCGAACAGAAAGGACATTGTTGGGAGTGGGGAGAGGGAGAGGAAGGGGGCTTTTTGTAATTGGCCACAATAATCAACCACATTGTATATTGACAAAATAAAATTAAATTAAAAATAAATAAATAAATAAATAAAAATAAAACAACAAAATAAACAAAACTTTCAGAGCTTTATGTTAAAAAAACAAACAAACATAGTTGTGAGAAACTACAACGTTTAAAAGATAAGTAAAGAAGGACGTTAATGCCTAGCGTCTATATCCACATGGAGAATGGTAGTGCTGAAAAAAATTACATTAAGTTTAACCAAATTTTCTGTTTGCTAGAAACTGTTTTAATTGTGGATGCTTGAGAAAATAGAAATGTGTACCCACCAGATATTTGGGTCAGGTTCTTTAATGCAAAAGTCATATATAAGATGGTGTTTTAATGTTTGTAACAGACTTCTAACCTTATGTATCTTATAATGTCCATGTGCATTAAGATTTCCGTAAAACTATTACCATTTTTATTTATTTTGTCTAGATGTAAAGCAGACAGCATGTCATATTACACATATTGCTAAAATTCCTGCAGCCTAATGTATACAGATTTGTGAATTTTGAATGATTTGAAGTCCATGAATATCTTGAGGTTATTTGTTTTGTCTTATTCAAACCCTGGATATCACATTTTTGCAGTTTCACATATTTCTTGAGAGGAAAGAAATGTTTAGATTTCCAGCCAGATATAAAATTGTCAGAGAGAATAGAATTTAAACATACAGAGAAACAAAGGTAACACATCTTGGACAATTTTAGGAAAATCTTTAAATAGTCTGTGCATTCAGAGTATTTTAATCTAAACTCTAAAGAAATAAATTACTTTTGGGGAAAATTAATGAATATTGTGGACTTAGACATAAAGTAATTGCTAATTGCTTCACTTTTTAGAAAGCATACATCAAAATATTTATCCGTAATACAATACTCAAATCATATAGAGATAAAAATGTGTACAGATATTTTGGTTTTCATAATTTTTATCTCCTATGCCATTTCTGTAACAACCTAATTGTTCACACCTGGCAAGCTGATGGGTGAGAAAGTCGACTTATCCTTGAATGCCAAATACTATTTTCAGAAAATAAATAAATGGAAATGCAAAACTATTTGAGTTTTCCCACTGATTCAATCCATTTTACATGTTTCTGACATGCCTCTTAGAAGACCAATTTGCTTATATCCCTTTAAAAAAATCTATTTACTTAAATCCTCGTTTATAAACTCAGCATTCAAAGCCTTCTACAGTCTTGCCATATCTCACATTAAGTCTATTTCTCCCACTACCCACCTTTCCAAGGTAATCTCCATGTTATAGTATGGTTAATCTACTCATGGTTCTTGATGTATTTCATGTAATTCTTATCTTAAAATATTTCCTGTGTATTTCTACCTCTACATTGTGGTCACCCCATTGTGTCATCTACTCAATGACATGTTTTCCTTCTTTTATACAAGAGAAGGGAAAGATGAGTCTTGTGTGTCTTTGTCTCCTACATATTACCCACACTAGTAACCGTGGGTAGATTAACCATACTATAACATGGAGATTACCTTGGAAAGGTGGGTAGTGGGAGAAGATCTCCTATTGTGTGCAATGTGCATAAAGAGAACAAATTTCATTTGAGGATTTAGGGGGTTGGTGAGCATAATCAGATGACAAACTTTTAGGACATGCTGTCTTTCTCTCTTCAGTTTTTCTGAAACACAGCTTTTTTGCTGTTGTTTGTTGTTTTTTAAGACAAAGCTCCTGGTGGTTAGGTAAAAAGGCAATACAGTAACCAAGAGTTGGCATGTGTGGTGGATGCTGTCGGTGTGCTACGCAGATTCCTCCTTTAGGATTAGAGGAAACTCATTCCTTCAACTATTGCTGGTGCTGTCAGGGTTGACATCTCATAGCTGAGTCTTTATGTGGAAATTGTCCTTGGCAGATGGGAGCCACTTTATGTGTCAATATTATGTGTCCTCCCTGGGGCAAGCCTGCATCCAGTGCTGAACCACGTGGATATACAAAGGCCTGACCCCCTTGACTCAGTATGAGACAGCTCTGTAGGGGATCTCAGCTCCAGAGCTCCCTGAAGAATTAGTTGAGATCTATGTTGCAACTACATCATGGTTCAACTTTGCCCTCTGCTCCATCCTGTTCCATTCACTCCCTTACACGTGCAATTCCCAAGATCAATTCCCAGTAAGTCTCAAGCAAACAAATCTCCAATTTAGACTCTGTTTCCAGGGAACCAACCAAAGACGGCTTATATTCATAGCAGGTGTTCCTACTCTTGCACCTGCACAAGAGGGAGAATTCTATGTGTGGTATTTTGAGCCTTTTGGAGCTCAGTTTCTTTTCCATTTCGCCCCTCAAGTTTATTGGAATTAATCTCAGCATCTTAAGGATGTAGGCAATGTATCTTTTAAAAGATANCAAAATGCTTTTGATGAGAGGGATGAAGAAAATGGTTAGAGAAGTTAATGTGATTAGATTCAAACCTGCGTGTATCTGCCTTCAAAACTCATGTATTCTGCATTGTACCACACTACCTCCCACAGAGTAGTGTCAGTAGTCACCTTCTGGATTCCATTTTTTTTTTTCTCCAATACTTTTATGAATAGAAATTTTCCGGTCAGCCCCTGACGTTTTGCAAGCAGAAGATCTCCTAATGTGTGCAATGTGCATAAAGAGAACAAATTTCATTTGAGGATTTAGGGGGTTGGTGAGCATAATCAGATGACAAACTTTTAGGACATGCTGTCTTTCTCTCTTCAGTTTTTCTGAAACACAGCTTTTTTGCTGTTGTTTGTTGTTTTTTAAGACAAAGCTCCTGGTGGTTAGGTAAAAAGGCAATACAGTAACCAAGAGTTGGCATGTGTGGTGGATGCTGTCGGTGTGCTACGCAGATTCCTCCTTTAGGATTAGAGGAAACTCATTCCTTCAACTATTGCTGGTGCTGTCAGGGTTGACATCTCATAGCTGAGTCNTGCATCCAGTGCTGAACCACGTGGATATACAAAGGCCTGACCCCCTTGACTCAGTATGAGACAGCTCTGTAGGGGATCTCAGCTCCAGAGCTCCCTGAAGAATTAGTTGAGATCTATGTTGCAACTACATCATGGTTCAACTTTGCCCTCTGCTCCATCCTGTTCCATTCACTCCCTTACACGTGCAATTCCCAAGATCAATTCCCAGTAAGTCTCAAGCAAACAAATCTCCAATTTAGACTCTGTTTCCAGGGAACCAACCAAAGACGGCTTATATTCATAGCAGGTGTTCCTACTCTTGCACCTGCACAAGAGGGAGAATTCTATGTGTGGTATTTTGAGCCTTTTGGAGCTCAGTTTCTTTTCCATTTCGCCCCTCAAGTTTATTGGAATTAATCTCAGCATCTTAAGGATGTAGGCAATGTATCTTTTAAAAGATATTTATGTTTCTTGCATCTTTGGAGAAGTAGCTTGGTTTAGAAGAATAAACATAATACTTTACTCAAAAAACTGGATTTTGAGACTGGCCCTTGTACTTTTTAGCCTTTTATTTTTTCTATGCCTCAGTTTCTACACTTAAAAATCAGCTTAATGGCATCTGCTCTGTGGATCTGATGATGTTCCAAAGGAGATTAGACATATAAAAATGAATTTGTAAATTAGAAATAGGTTATAAATTATAAACATAATATCTTAAAAAGAAATATGATTAACATAACCAGTGAATTTTTCACCATCATATCCTCTTTTCTCCCCTGTGATTTTTTTTTTAAATTTGTATAAATGACTTAAAAGTATATAACTCTAGAATCCCACAGGAGGAAATGGAGGTACCATAAAGTTGAAAAATTTGTCTATTGTGATATGATTAGTTAGAAAAATATATACAACTAGGGCTCCAACTTCCCTAGTGCTTAACAGGTATTTTTTAATTTATTGAGATAGTTGCAATTTTGTCAAATTATTTTTAACTTGTAACACATACCTTGTGGTATTCCTTACTTTTTAAAAAAAATATTTCCCTCCTTACACTTGGTATGTATAATTTAGCTTTGGTTTCTTTCCTTTTCATTTCCATTTTCCCCTTTGATTTAAATATAGCCCATCAAAATGAGCTTACACTGAATATTGTCTCTAAAAAGAGCATAAAAGCCACCTGTATGTGAAATTGAGGTAGTACTAAGTATAGACTTAATTCAACCAGCTGACATCTCAGCAAATGGGCTTTTTACCTCTGTGGACAAATTGGTGTGTTTGTGTGTGGGTGTGTACGTGTGAGTGTGTGTGTATGCACATCTTAAAGAATGTCATTTTCTATTACGACTCAAACACTCCGTGTAAGAAAATAGCTCACATTTGCCACGCAGGAGAGGGAGCTGCAAACTGGTTATAGCTGACTTCTGTCTCTGATTTCTCCATTCCCATTTTTCTGTTTGACATTTCTGAAGCCAAGTTTACATTTTAGCATAGCAATAAATAATGACAATAAGCTGGAAAGGCTGGAGTGTACAGGGATGGAGAAAAGAGATAAATAACATATACTATACATATGTTCATATATATATATATATATATATATATATATATATCAAAAGGGCAGGGGGGCACTAAATGTTGAGTAAACCCAATTCCAAGTAGAATACACCAAGTGGCTGGAGAAAAATGCATGTCAGCCACTAGACCTCCAATTGGGTACTCTTAGACTATTTAGCAAAGCCCTCCCATGATTTGTCATTCAGCCAAGTTTCAAGTGAAAAGTTCTCTGTCTCCCACCTGCCTCCACCTCTGTCAGCTCCCCGTCAAATTCCTGCCCTCACCTTTCCCATCATCGCCTGTACCTATGTGAATGGAGCCTGTGCAATCACAGCCTATGCAGTTACAGGGACAGCCCTGCATAAGGCCTTGTAGAAAAAATACTTATCTCAACTTTCTTTCTTTTTATTTTATGATTATGCTTTTTCTCGCTTATTTTTGAGGAGTAGGTATTTTACATGACAATGCAAAACATACACAATTTATAAACTCAGCAAATGCAGTCACTTTTGGGCAACGCCTAGTCTGTTTTTCCACATACAGATAACAAAATGGCCATACAATGGCTTCTGTTTGGACTGTAAAGGCATCAAGGTCCTTCCTCTGTCCCCAAACAGTACAACCAAAGTTTTTGAGAATATTTAATACTTTATTCCAAGAAGTGAGCGAGTGAGTTCCTTGTTTGAATAACAGCAAGAACGCTAAATCGAGAGCATCAGTCAATTGACATTCCTGTCCTGAGGTGGGGAAAAGGGTGGAAATTCAAGTTAGTGCTAAGCTATCTGGTCCATCTCCACTCCACTGGACTCTGAGACCAGATAATTATATTCCTTCTTTTCTTTCACATTTGTCTTTCATCACAAAGCTGCATGACCTTTCCTGTCAGTGCCAACAAAGATGGCTGGGCAGTAAGGGACCAGACATTGCAAGCCTTCCCAAACCAAGGAAATGATATATTTCAACCACTCATACTGATTTTTTTAAATGCCAAGCTATGCAGCTCGGCTGTCAGAGCAGTGAAGTGAAAATAAAATTAGGGGCCAAATGCCTACACCCTCAAGAAATGTCATGGACAAGAAGAAAAAACAAGTAAAAGGTTTTCCTTGTTATTACTATTTTTAATGTATAAATATATGGATTTTCTTATCAGTGCACTGAAAATGGAATCAGTGACCCATCGGACCAAATGCTTATGTTCAAGAAATGCCTTGAACTTTATATAAACACCATATCCTTTTCTTTTGAATTAATTTACTTGCAGATGTGTGACATTGCTTGGGAATATATACCCAGCCAGAAAATACCAACAAGGGCAGGGCAGAACCTAATTTCTTACTATTCAGACTTTGCTGCATAGACAACACAGCTTTCAAAAGAAACATGAACTTCTCCTTCATGTTCACTTCTGGGACAGAAAGATTGAATTGAAATCAGAACTCAGAGTTTCCTCCAGGTTCAGACTTTGCTGCATAGACAACACAGCTTTCAAAAGAAACATGAACTTCTTCTTCATGTTCACTTCTGGGACAGAAAGATTGAATTGAAATCAGAACTCAGAGTTTCCTCCAGTGACCACAAAATAGCATTTTAAAATCTTGTAGTGTTTTGTTTCTGCTGCTGTTTTGATTTTTTTTTTTTTTTTTTTCCTTTTCTTTGGCAGGCTTGTGAATTTGTAAGTAGCCTAGTCCTGCTGCCTGCTTTTTTCTGCACTTATTAGCAGGAAGGATGCATTGACTAGCTATGCAGCTGTAGGGAATTCATACCACCTCTCTAGGCTGGGCCTTAGCTTTTTCTCTGTAAACTGAGAGTTGTTAACTAGGTAATTTCCTGCTCCAGTGTTTGTCTGTTTTCTAGATCTATGTGGGTTTACTGTTTGGATGTTGCCTTGTGAGGAGGTGGAATCTCATAATATAGCCCCAAGTACTAGATAATCAGCTAGTTAATGGGTTGCAGCCAAAGAGAGCAGTCACATCGATTTGGGAATGTGTCTTGGGTGGGGATTTTAGCCTATACTCCTGATAACCTAGCTCCTATTTTTCCTCCTCCTAACAGATGGCTTTTTCCTGTTTTCAGTTCAATATTCTATAGATTTATATCATACTTTGATATATAAAGAAAAAGCAATTTTCATTACAATGGATGATTAGAAAATAAAACTTAAAAAAAAGCTCATGGAAGAATCTTTACATCTTAGATTATTAGAGGAACTATTCATATTAAATGCCAAGCTTGTGTCAAATGGCCAAACATCTATTTGTGGTAGTTTATTATCCCACTTATATATTATCTCCTTGTTAGGATTCAATAGTTTATTGAATATTTTTAACATTATTTTTAACAATATTTTTGGGGCCGAGCCCGTGGCGCACTCAGGAGAGTGCAGCGCTGGGGGCGCAGCAGTGCTTCCGCAGTGGGTTCGGATCCTATATAGGGATGACCGGTCGGGAGAGTGCAGCGCTGGGAGCACAGCAGTGCTCTGCCATGGGTTCGGATCCTATATGGGGATGGCCGGTCACAAGCTCACTGGCTGAGCGCGGTGCGGCTGGTCTCAAAAAAATAAAAATAATAAAAATAATAAATAATAAAAAAACAATATTTTTGTCTTACAGTAACAATAACCGTAATTTCCAAAATTGTTATTGAAATAAATG
>NW_007733622.1:43646-61571 GCF_000696425.1 Galeopterus variegatus | reverse complement strand
CTTATAAGTCTCTTATAAGCACACCTGCCATTAGATTCAGGGCCCACCTTAATCCAGGATGATCTTATCTCAAGATCTGTACCTTAACTATATGTACAAAGACACTATTCCAAATAAAGTCATATTCTGAGGTTCCGAATGGACATTTCTTTTGGGAGTGATCATTCAACCTCCTACACAGGGAATGTCATGAACTCAAGGGAAGAAATAGCATCTGGGCCTCAGAAGTCACTGGAAATAGCAATCGGGTAGCCCCTGGGACACAAAGCTCATTCTCTCAGTCATTCTCTGTCCTTCTAGGCTGCATGAATTCCTGTCAGCTTCAGTCATTTTTCTCTGCAGCCTGGGTCTCCTTATGGCAGAGGAGGACTCCCACAGATCTTAGATTTATAAGCATTTAGCTCAAGAACACACCAAGTGATTAACCTCTCAGTCTCAATTTTATATTCCTGAGAAAAATAATGTCATGGACCAGTTTAGGACAAGACTCTGTCATAGGTTCCTTCAACTAATGCCAAGGGAGCAAGCAGGTTAAGTGAGGTCCTGGAAGGAAAAGGCATTGTCAGCTAAAAAAATATTCAAAATAAAATCACAATAACATGAAAGTTAATGATAAAGAGGTTTTTATACTCTTCCCAATGTTGTTGATTGAAGTGCTGTTTAAGTTTTAAAACTATTCCCTGAATACCTCAGAGCCATCTAAAATGGTTATTGGGTTTAGACTTCTCAGACACCTATGATTTATGTCTTAATTTAACCATCAACTTGAGTGTTCTACCCTCATAGTAAGCAACTGTGAGGATAGTTGAGGTATATTATAGTGACATTCCTTGAAAATCTTGCAGAAAACTCCAAGCTGTATTGGCTGCTATTGGGATAATGTACTCAGCTTCAGTCAGAAGACTCCTTTCAGTTATGTGAAATTTTCTGAATATATGAGGTACTTCAAGAAGTTTTTCAAAAAGTTCATGAAAATATTGGCATTATGTTTTAATTCTATTTCTCCACAAACTTGCTGAAGTACCCTTGTATATTGCTGGGGTAATCTATGGGACCTGTGAGATGTGATCTCTCTCTCTTTTGGAAAAAGGTCACTACATGGCAGTAATGAAGGAATACACCCCAGAAAGGAGGGTGGGTGTGCTTGGAGGTGAGGTGGTGATGGTGATGGGGTGCTAATTGACATGACAGAAAGAGAACTATTCAAGAAACTTAATGGTAAAAAAAGGAAAATCAGGAGTGATATATTGGTTAGAAACCAAAAAGCCCCAGGAGACAATGAACTATATCGACTATAGTTAATGAAAATTAGCTTTCCCTTCCCTTGACAAATCAGTGAGCTTTCAGAAGTTTGCGAAGCTTGGGTTTCAGACACAAACTACAAACACAAGAATATGACGTGGCCAGCACCTATGGTACAGCTTCCAGATCTCAGAAGGATGGGAGGATAAACAATTTTAGGAAATTTCACACTTAGTGTGAAATTCAGGCATTGGAGAAACCTGGATAGGAAAAGCATAAAGGTTCAAATCTCATAAAATAGAATTGGCATGTACAAGGTAAGGAATTCGTTGGTACGGGAAGAGCATGGTTATTGATTTTACTTACCAACTGCTGAAATAATGCTGTGAGTGTTAACAAAGCTAACTAGGAGAAAAATGTGATAAGAAATGTTATAGTCTTAGAAGTCAAAGAGAGAATGTCTGGTGAGGGCAATACAGTAAGCAGGATGATTCAACAATTGATTATAATAGATTATATTAATTACCTGGAGAAATGTATATAAGTATTCTATTAATATGGTTGTTACATGCAACAGACTGAATTATGTTCCTCCAAATTTCATATGTTGAAGCCCTAAACCCCAATGTGATTGTAATTGGAGATAGGTCTTTTAGGAGGTAATTAAGATTAAATGAAGTCATAAGGGTTGGATCCTAATCTGGTAGAACTGGTGGCCTTACAGGAAGAGGAAGAGAGAGACAGACCTCTATCCTTCCACATGCATGCACAGAGGAAAGGCCATGTGAAGACACAGAAAGAAGGTGGCCGTCTACAAGTCAGAAAGAGAGCCCTCACTAGAAGCAGGACTTCATCTGAGACTTCCAGACTCTGAACTGTGAGAAAATAAATTTCTGTTGTTTCAACCACCAGGTTTATGGTATTTTGTTATGCAGCTTGAGAAGACTAGTATATATAATCATAATCATAATCATATACATGCACATATGAGGGATCTTCAAAATGTTCATGGAAATATTATATTATCTTTTAGTTCTATTTTTCCACAAACTTTCTGAAGTACCCTCATATATGTTTACATATTTATTCTTTCTTTCTTTCTTTCTTTCTTTTTTTTTTTTTGATTGCTGGCTGGTACAGGGATCTGAGCCCTTGACTTTGGTGTTATCAGCACCACACTCTCCCAAGTAAGCTAAACAAGCCAACCCTATGTACTTTTTCTTTATGCTATAAAATAACAATGATATACTGCATATTTAGAGTAAAGATACCACCTATTGTAATTTTCTTTTTGGATAGATGAAGCATTTTGTGGGTCATTGTATTTTTGATCAGACCAAATTCAGAATCAAATTGCCAGTATAACAGCAAATCAAGAGAAAAAGAATGGTTAGGGAGTGGAAGATTGGGAAACTGTAAAGTTAGAGATGTGGATCAGGAACAGCATGCCAACAACTCTTTACTTTCTTCCTAAATGAAGATGTAGGCATGTTAATTACTGTTTTTTCGTTTTTTTAATCAAGAATCAAGAGAAGCACTGATGTCTGCCCATCAGTGTGTAAGTTTGTATGACATTTTTCCTGAATGGGTACAAAAATGCTGTGAAACAGAAAGAAACTGAAATACTCTGATCTAGCAAGACCTTCTGATGTGAACCATGTCTGTCTACATCTTAGGCTAAGCAAATTGGGAGCGTAATATAATTTTGTAGTGGTTGTCTATGTGTTTCTTCTTGCTGAATTCTAAGTCCAACTTAAATAATAAACTTTTCGATTCTTTTGTCCATTCTGGGTTCTGTGCTGGTGCCAAGAGGGTGTCATTTTAATATAGATAATGTAGGCATTTTTTTCTGAGGAGAGTAAAATATTTGTTTTGAATAAAAATTTGGAGATATTAATTTCCAAGCCTTCCTTCTCAGTAAAGACATAAGAAGAAAGAGGGGACAGCACTGACAGATGAAGGAAGGGTTGCTAGGCATTGCAGACTTGGTACCTGTGGGAAGTTTGAGAATAAGAGACAAAAGAACAAATTAGTAAAACCAGTCTTAGAGGTTCAGCAACGAACAAGCTTAAAGAGAATGTTTAAAACATTCAGACACAAGAAGCTGGGCAGAACACAATTCATGGGAAGTGCTGAATGAATTTACTTGAAATTCATTGGATTCACTTTTCTATTTGTGATTTATATATTGATCATATTTGCTAGATTCTTATTTGTTGCAAAGATAGGGTGAATGTTCTTTTCTTCATAGCATGCATTTTAATTGCCATTGATTGAGTCAAAATTATTTTTCTAGTGGTGATTCATGCTAATGTGTTCAAACTTTTCTGTTTGATACAATAACAGTAATAGGTAGGACTTCTCGAGTGCTTTTCTAAACCCATAACAATTCACTAAATCCTCACCACAATTCTAGGGCAGAGTCAACATTACCATTTCAAAGTTGGGGAAACTAGGCATAGAGAAGTTTAGGAATTTGTTCAATATCACCCACAACTAGCATCGCAGAAAACTAGTAAAAATAGTTGAACCAGGATTTGAACTTTCTAAACCCATAACAATTCACTAAATCCTCACCACAATTCTAGGGCAGAGTCAACATTACAATTTCAAAGTTGGGGAAACTAGGCATAGAGAAGTTTAGGAATTTGTTCAATGTCACCCACAACTAGCATCGCACAAAACTAGTAAAAATAGTTGAACCAGGATTTGAACCTGGGTAGCTGGATCCGGGTCTCTTCCTCTTATCTACTTTATCAAACTAACTTGCACTGTACATTGTTTTATTGGAATTATATATTGTATTCTAGAGTTTGTAACTAAGATTCAGGACACCATGTTTATGTTTTATTTATTTTCTAAAATTTTACATTGAATTCATTCCTACAAGTTGATGTATTTTTATCATAATGCCAGCATAGTGTTTAGGCATGAAAAATGAATGGATTATCTTGAACCACCCACATCTGGCTAGTAGGTTGGAATTTTACATTGAATTCATTCCTACAAGTTGATGTATTTTTATCATAATGCCAGCATAGTGTCTAGGCATGAAAAATGAATGGATTATCTTGAACCACCCACATCTGGCTAGTAGGTTGGAGAGAAGTATGGCTGTGTTCTTTTCCCCTCTGACACTAGCACAGTGCTTGAGGGTATAAGAGGATATCACCGTTGGCACATATCCAGCTCACACATGTTTTACCTTTTCTTGAATGTTCCCCAGTGCCTCACTTTTGGCTAGCATGCATATAAACGAAATGATGCTGCAGGCAAACCATAAGGAGAAGAGGGCTGGAAATACAAAAAGGCTTTGTCACATGTATGTGAGATGGACGCCGACAACAAGAAGCTCAGAGTCATAGTAGACATCTGGGGTAGGAGGTCGCTGAAGCTGTTAGAGGTGGCAACTACTAGAACTGAAGTTTGTCATGCCTGTTACATGAACTGCAAATATATAAGAAGGTCTGGTTTGTGGGCCAGCCATGAGAGCACTCTTGAAAGAGGACAGTCATCAGAACAGAGCTTGCAACAGTGGTCGGAAAGTGGTCTTTGCTAGTCCAGATCTCATTTTCAGAAATCCGGAGTGCAGCCCACTGAGAGTTTGTATGATACCCATTAGAATACTGAGTTCGTAATAATAAAAAAGGGAAGAAATGATTTAGGGACTGGACTTTTGCTAGACACCAGATTGCTCTGTGTCTAATGCTCTCTCTTCTCCTCCAGTATGTCACATGGAGTAGATTATCTCTTGAACAGGAGGATCTGTGTTCAGAGCACCATCTCTTGTCCTGAGCTTCAGGGAACACAGGTTGGCTTCTTTTTGAACCACAAGTAATGTTTGGCACCCTTAATAATTGGACATAATATGTAAAGATGGATAGTGGCTGTTTCAATTCAAGGCCATGTAATGTGGCTTCATAGTTCTCTTTCCTGGTTATTAGTCTTATCAAGGTTGCCACCAGAATGCTTGTGCAGGGAACAAAAAGGATAGTGAAAGACAAGTGACAGGCAAATTCAGAAAAAAGGTTAAATTTACTGAGGATCCAATAGGAGAAAAGACATTATCAGCTGCATATATTAGCACATTATTAAAACACCCACTCAGGTTTGAAATATCCATTTAAAATAACTTAATTAAAACCCAATTATAGAAACTTTTCAGTCTAACGGTGAAACATCCCCTTTATTATCATTCTGCATGTTAGGGGCCTTTAATTTCTAAAGATGAACTGCAATGCATTTTGAAACAAGCACTAAAAGGGGAAACCCACAAAATAATCACCAAAGTTTCAGAGATATTTTCCCCTTAATTTGAGACCCTAAATTCCAGTTCTCCCCTCTAATATGAAGATAAGAGAAAGCATAATAAATTGAGAGTGCCTATTACTATTTCTCACTCAAGAAATATTAATCTTAGTCACATGAAGCAACTAAACTCCAAAATTTGAGCTTTGGTAACTGTATTAAAAAGTCAACTAAAAATGTATATACATTTTACACATGTTGATGTTTTTATGGTATACTGACCATCTGTAGCTTATTTTTAAGTATTCATTCAGAACAATATTAGTTTAATAAGCCTTTTAGAAAACCTGAGAAATGTGCTAATATCAACATAAAGCAAGATTTCCAGAAAGTCACTTCCCATTTTGTATTTTTGGCTAAAGTCCTCTCTCAGCAAATGTAGGGGTGAGCCAGACCTCACAATGTGGTGATGATGCCCTTTGTTCTTAGCTCTCAAAGCATTTAGTGACTCATATGCCTCTGTGTGTCACAGAGCTGAATTCAGTCCAACACCCATGTGTATGCTCTGACTGGCAGTCCCTGTCTGGGAATCGTCACAGCCTCCCCTGAATGCTCACAAATACAGCAGCTGTCACTGTTTGCCTTTGTCATTTTCATTTTGTAGATGGATCTGTCCGAGCCATTGCTAGAATTAACAAGTGGCTGGAGTAAACAAACTTTGAAGAGTCCATGTTGTTCATGTTTATGGTAACACAAACTGAGAGGTTACAGATTTCTCACTTAAGAATGCCAATAACACATTTGTCCATTGCCTGCACAAATAATTTTTTCCTTAAAAGATATATTTGTAATATATGAATGCACAAACATTTCAATGTGTTTATACATTGGTACATTGTGGAGTATACTATAAAGCAAATGTACTTCACAGGGCCTGGTTCTCCAAAGCCTTGCAGTTTCAAATATTGACCTTATAAAAAACAGGAAATTTTCCCCAGGCTATTGAGTCTCTGTTGTAAGATAAAGAAATGTAACACAGCAAGGCTGCTGGCTTAAAGACAGACAGGTTACTCATTGATATGTAAAGATACTGGGAAATTGATGGAAGAAGGAATGTTTGCTAAGATCAAGCTTTTTTTGGTGGATCACTTAATTGTCTTAATGGAATGTCATCTGACTTGTTTTTACTGAATGTTACCAGCTTCTATTGTTAAACTTGTTAAAACTTTATCCTCACCTATGTCTCTTCCTGTAAGTTCCTGGGCTGGAGAATAAATGCAGGAAGAGAACTCCAATTCAGGGTTAATTTCCCAAATGAAAGAAATGCCACTCTATTGAGGGTCTGGGGAAATTAACCACTTTGGGGCTTCTCACTGCTCAGAAGAGATGGGCTTTGAGTAATTCTTTGTGGGTCCATCACCCAGGGGAAGAGGGCTGATAAATCTGTGGGGGGCAAAACAACAGTAAATTGAGGTTTTAGCATTAATGTTGGATTGTGGTTTTATCAGGCTTTTCTCCAGTCAAAAACATTTGTTTCCCCTATTTTCTATATTATTAATCCCAGACTCCACTGCCTGCTTATCAATCCCCTCTCTAATTGGGCTCCACCATATCCATCTGTATTAGTCCATTTTGTGTTGCTGTATCAGAAATACCCGAGACTCGGTAATTTATAAAGAACAGAAGTTTATTTGGCTTATGATTCTGGGACAGTGCAGGCCTCAGGCTGCTTCTACTCGTGATGGAAAGTGGTAGACAGCCGGTGGGTACAAGCAGATCACATGGCTAGAGGAAGAGAGAGAAAGAGAGAGAGAGAGAGAGAGAGAAGGTGCCCAGGTCTTTTAAACAACCAGCTTTCATGGGAACTAATAGAGCAAGATCTCACTCAGGCCCTCTCTCCCCAGTGAGAGCATTAATCCATTCATGAGGGATCTGCTCCCATGACTCAGACAACTTCCGGCACTGCCACATTGGGGATCAGATTTCCACATGAGTTTTGGCAGGGACAACACATCCAAACTCTGTCACCATCCAACAATATATTCTTTGAGTTCCCAGTGTGTGCACTCTAGTTAAGCCTGCTTCTTTTTCACTTATGCCAACTCTGCCCAAATTTTAGGCAACTGGTTTGAATCAAAGATGGAGCACTCTTTTGAACACCTCAGCCCTTACACACTCAACTCCTCAATTTAGCATTTAGTTGGATGTTTAGATACACAGTGCATCAATTGGTAGTAAAAAACTGTTCTGTAAGCACAAGCGACTGTATAATGAATGGCCGAGTATGGAGTTCAGAAACAAAGTGTTGGCAATGCCACTTTCTAGGTGAGGTGCTCAGTGGATTGGGAAGACTGAAAGCAGAAGACAAATCCAGAACCAGCTGATTTCCATCAAGGGTAGCAGTAGTCACTCCTCTGCTTACCAGCAGTTCTACCCTCAAGATATTCAAGCCCCCCAAACCCCCCACAAAGAGGTGGCTTCTGCTCCTCTTATCTGGCTGAGTCCCTGAGAATTCAGGGCTGGAGAATAGAGGAACAACAGTCTGTAATCCATTTAGGACTTTTCATTGCTATAATCTTGGTGAGTTATTTATAAAACTTGATGAGTTGTTTTAAAAATAACATTAAAATGAACTTGAATCTGGCCCTATTTTTAACCCGGAAGAGAAAAAGAGTGAAAAGTTCATGAAATACATGTCTAAGTTGTCTTTTTTAAAATCGTATTTTCTTTCTGGAAATGGCAGGGTAAAAGCTATAATGAAATGTCTATAGAATTTTAATATTTACAATTGTTAGTATAAAATGCATGCATATGAAATGCATTTATCATAATTTCTATACAGTTTTGTAAAGCTAAGCTACAGATTTCTTTGCATAGATATATCCAGACAAACACCACCCTTTAAAACTTTTATATATTTTGATCTCCAGTGAGAAATGCCGAAGTGAAATAGGTCATTTCTTTCCATGGTGGAGCTGATGGCCGACTCCAAGCTGTGACCAAATGATCTCTCTTTGAGGCCAGATGAGAAATATGAACATGGACTTATTTTTCCTTATGGGTATTTTCAAGAATTCATTAATAATTTCTACTTTCATGATGATGAGAGTTAACTTTTAGAACCTATACAAAAAAAAAACTGTACAAAGAAAAACAAACTCTTTAAGCTCATTGATCTCTTCTTGATGATACAACTTTTGCTGTAGAATTTCTAAAAATCTTACAGGACAATTGTGTGTTTGGGAGGAAATGTGGGGACTGACTCAGAATCCTGTAGTTAAAAAATCTCCAGTTACCTTTATAAATTTTATACCCTGAAGGCAAGAAATATGTTCCAACTGTTGGAAACTTAGTTAAAACTAATTTGTGTTTTTCTGTTCAAAATCATTAATTTAGTTTGTTAGACCAAAATTCCTTTTAGTAATGTGGAACACAAACAGCTCAGACTTTCCTAAGAAAATTAGGGTGATAGTAAGATTCTTATGCATAATTTCTAATAATTATTTATGCTTATTCTATGTCCTGCATTGTGCCAGATTCTTTGTACTCATCATCTCATTTAGTCTTCACAACAGTCCTGCAAGATAAATACAATGATCATCTGAAGTTTAGATCACCTAATGTATTGGTAGATCCCAAATTTACATCTGGACGTTCTGACTCCAAAGCTAGTGACTTTAATCACTCTCCTATTCTGCCTCAGACAAAAATAGCCTTATCTACCAGCTTGATCTCAGCTGGAGATGAGAGTCTCCCTTGAGAGCATCAGTTATATAATGATAGCCCAGAAAGAGTCCCTTGCCATATATTTGTGTGTACAGGGAAGTAACTCTTTCTCTTAGCGAAGATAGGGGTCACCTGGCAAATAGATGTCACACAACCCCCCTCCCCCCAGCACACAGTTCTGACCATTGGCTTGCTTGTGGTCTAGGGTCTCTTTTGAGAACAGATATACTTCTCATTGAGTTAGCTGATCTTGGGAGTATAGATATGTGTATTAGCCTGTTCCTTGTCTTTAACTCCATGAAGAGAACTCAAGCTACTTTACAAAACTTAATTTCTCAGATCCTCAATCACTGAGCATTCATCTCTGTGTGATTCCCAGAGCTGATGTAATGATGTGTTTGGAAACCTTTCGAAAAAAATAAAATAAACAAGACCAAAAATGCTACCAAATATTGGTTTTCTTCTATATTTCATTAAATGTGGGGCCTAAAGATAAGAAAGTGGCACTCAATCACCAAATATGGCCTATGAAAAGTATTTCATAAAATGAGAAAATTTCATGGATGCATGTTTTATTCTTTGAATGGCTTAAATATGGATCAGGGCAAGGTCCTAGATGATTGTTTGCTTTTGTGTAATAGCTCCTGGAATGACCTAAATATTTAGAAATAGAGATATATTGTCCTGCCAGATAAAGTAATAAAAATTTTGGAGTTTGCTAATGGTGCCCGGAGTGTATGGGTGCGTGTGTGTGGGTGGTGGTGGGAGGGAGGACTTTGGAACAGTAGACTGGAGAAAGAACGAGAGACTCAGCAAGATGACAGAAAGCCTTGTCCTCTGGAGAGGCATGAGCTATGACATTTTCTTTAGCAGGAAATGGTAAATAAATTGCTAGGAAGAGTAACCCTCTGCTATTTTTTCTAAACATTCTCAATGAAACTGTGACAAACACACTCGCCTTGTGTTGATGGCTCTTTGGAGCATGCAGGAAGGAGGAGCATGCATGCAAGGCCACCTCAAGTGCGGACTGTGATCAACAGCAAAGCTTGCAGAGGCCCAAGGTTGAGCTTAGAGCAGCGGTCACAGACTAGACAAGAGTGGGAAGCAGGCTGGATGTGGACTGATGCTCAAGCAGTGGAGAGCAAGCCCACCCTGTTTGCAAGCCTTAGAGGAAGACGATCCCCCAAGAAGGAGAGAAAGATTTTGTTACTGTGGAGTATGAAGTTAGACTCACTTTTTTTGGATGTTAAAGGAAAAGGGCCATCCACGGAGAGGCCTTCCCGTCACACTTATTGCAGGGCCTCTATCATGCCTGCATGGAATTTTGACCCTCCCCATCCATAGGGACTCAAATTTAGCTCTTTAAGCACAGATGCTTCATCAGCTGTGTCTCTATTGCTGTTTCCTGTGACTGCTGCAGATCCAACCTATTAAGTGTCATAAAGAAGTCTTTACTTCAGTGTGCACCTGCAAATATGGGCCACAGCTGCTAATTACCCTAAAAGTGACATTGTTCTCTCTCTTAGCAGAACACACTTTAGTTCTCTGCTCTGAGTTTCCTTACTCTTCACTGTTCCCAGGAGTGATTTTATAGATAGCCTAGCTATTTGACAGAAAAACATGACTTCCAGGCTGAGTAGAGCCTGAAAGAAGTTATTGATCTGGTTGTTTGCTGTGGTACATTGGCAAACTCCTCCAATTTCATCTTCACCCATTCACACTCAAAGTGCTCTGGCTGACTGCCCAAGGAAATAGCGTGGTCTTCTCTCCTATTCTTTGTATACCCTTGGTTCATTCTCTTTATGGGATACTATCTTCTCTGCATTGTCTTTTTCTATCACATTATCTAAAGTATCTTTTTTCTACTCCTTTTTATCTTACTACCCGGTTTACTTTCTTCATTAGCACTTACAAATTGATGTTATTTTGTTAGTTGATTGCTTTAAATTTTATCATCCATATACTTATGAAAATGCAAGCTACTTGAGGTCAGGGACTTTATTATTCTTTACCACTATATCCCCAGACATTCAACAGTGCCCAGCACATGGTAAATACCCCAAAATACTTATTAAATTCATGAGTGAAGGAAACACTCCCTAGTTTGTTTAGCTTCCTTGAACTTTCCTGCTTCATGATTCTGTTTTTCAAATAAGTGAGCTGTGGTTAGGCTCCTCATTTTGAAAAACTGCTCAAAATAAGACAAATGATTAAAATAAAATATTGGCAAAAGAAAGAAAATTACAAAATAGAAGAGATAGATCATGGAATGGATAACTGAGGGTTTTGAAAACATATAGTAGGTATAGTTCTGTTTTCTTTTTCTTAAGGAAAAGTTTCTTATTCAAAAAACAAACATTCTCCTGGAGTACATAAAACCAGACTAGCAAATGCATTCTTCAGAACCTTACAATATGGCTTTAGAATGCAGATTATCAATAATTAATCAAATGTCTGACATTATTATTTAATAGTAGACAAAGGAAGGTCACTGTCTTTTCCTGGTCTGGAAAGTTTTTCCTACCTTCCATTTTTTTTTTTTTTAATGTATTTTCACTCCCAGTGATCAGCAAAAATTCAGCTTGAACATATACAGTAACAAAGATGCCAGAGTGCTTCTTCCTTTTTTTTACTGGCCTTTCTTTTGAACAAATAATTTGTCCTTTTTTTGACCAAGTTATGCAATTGGTGAACCTGAAATGGTTCCACATTAAAAAAAAAAAAATTAAAAAGGCTCATGAATTGTAAGAAGTACAAATAAAAATGTGGAAATTATTTTGGAAGGCTTTATGATTTTTCAAGTACATCAGTTGCGTTGCTATGTTAGCATTTGGGTTTATGTGAAAATTGGATAGTCACGATTATTAATGATAAAATAAAAAAGTAAAAGTGTTTTTGTGAATTGTAAGAAGTACAAATAAAAATGTGGAAATTATTTTGGAAGGCTTTATGATTTTTCACGTACATCAGTTGCGTTGCTATGTTAGCATTTGGGTTTATGTGAAAATTGGATAGTCACGATTATTAATGATAAAATAAAAAAGTAAAAGTGTTTTTGAAACTATATCTCATGCCTTTAAACCATCATTAATCATTTACCATCATAGGAAGCCATAAGTTTACATTCCGTAGCTGACCTGTTGGAGCATTTCAGAACAATGAACATGTATAAGCAGAGATAATAAAAACAGGCAGATTTCATGCTTTAGGGTGTAAAAGATTAAATGATAGGAATCCACTGAGGGTCTCAGAAAGCATTTATTTTCACATCCATGTTACACATGATTATTCTATTGGCATGACAACTCTTTTTCACTTGTGCACCAAACTTCAGGCACTGCTCATGTTTGTCAGATATCCTTAAACTAAGTCGATAACATCCGTACTTTGGAATATTTAATTCACTAAATGCCACTAAAATTAATTAGTGAGATATAAAAGATACTTTATAATAAGAATAGTTTTTTGAAAATACTAAGCAATTTCCATTCCAGGTATAGACAATACGATTAAACAGAAGGTGAGCTGTTTGGTAAAAGACACAATGAGATTTATTTAAATAATATTAAATTTTTTAAAAAACACCATTTTTTGATATATAAATGTGAATGGCCCTATATAAATGTTAATGACATGTATTAATATTTGAAATAAGTCAGCAAAAATAAATAAGAGTGGTTGAGGATATATTTCATTTTAATAGTTTAATATGAGTACTTTTGATAAATGACAATAATATACAAAATTTTATCTATATAAATGGTAATAATTTGAATAATAGAAAAATTAAACTTTTCTGCATTATAAGGGTTTCTAGAGCCCTTTCAACTAATTTTGTGAGCTAATGAGCTCACAAAATGATATTTTTCCTTAAAGAACCATTTTTTGGTTCTTTAATGATATTTTTCCTTAAAGAACCATTTTTAGAAGTATCAAGTGAACTTTGGTGATAAATTATTTTAAAGTAGCACAAAGAGTTCTAAGAGCTAAGAGATTTTTGATTGTGTCCTAATAAGAAAGTAGAAATAAAATTGATATTCAGAGAGAATCTTCTAGTCCTTGCTTGGTAATGTCATATAATTTATTTGAACTGATTGAGTGTCACAACCCAACTAGGATTCTGGTTTAGCATTAAGGTGATCAACTGCCCTGGCTCCAGCTCTGAAAGTCCCATGCTCAAGGAAACCCTTAAATGCCACACAAATCTAGATGTTTTGTCACACTAACCAGCTTCAAAGACTCTCAGCTCTATGCTTCATCTACTATATTCTTTGCAAGTTTATTTTACAGACACTTTTTCTTCCTTTTTCTTACTACTTTCTGCCTTCTTCCTGTCACCCCCTCTCATGTGCTTTTGATATTCTTTGGCTAACCAAAAACTCTCAGTGTGGCATCCTATTTCAGAAGCAATCTGTGTCTAGTAATATCCATATTTCCAACAGCCACATCAAAACTCGCTGCTTGTTGTGGGGCCCTAATTTTTGTAAGGGGACTACAGATCGACAAATTGAACTGTACTAGTTAGTGATAATGCATGGTAATTATTGTATTTCTGTAAAAAAACAGCTTAGCACAAAGAAGTGCCAACTATGTGACAGGCATATTTTAAAACCTTTATAAATGAATGTAGGAGAAAATGAATGAATTGAATGAGTTTTAGGATTTTAAAGCACAACATAAGAGACCTAAAACATGAGCTATTGTGAATACAAGTTGCGGGAAATCTTTCAATTCTATTTTCTATGAACTTGTTAATGTACCCTTGTAGATATTACTAACAGCCTTCTACAGAATAGAAAATATTTGCACAGTGGGACATCACCCCTCTCTTAACTGCATGAGTGTGGAGAAATTAAGGATTAGCATCACATCATGTTCATTAATTTTCTTAATCAGCTAGGGTTTGGCATTTGGCATTATGGTTTATATGTAAATCTTGAGTAGCACACATTGTGTTGGTTGTGAACTTTGAGTTAGTGTAGACATATCTCCCTTTCTCATTGTCATATATTAGAAAAAGTTTTGAGCCTAAGCTGTGTTTCCCAGAGGATTTAAAAGTGTTTGCTCATATACAAGAGATTCAGAAAGAAGTTCACTGTCATAGGGAGAGCTTCTAGATGTACAAGTCAGGTTCCAGGACAATAAGTCAGTGTGAAAGACTTTGCTTGGATGGTTTTCTTTCTCCACCCTCTCCCTGCCTTATCCACATCAGACACTGTGCTAGAGCTCTTAAAAAGGGAGATGACAACAAAACACATGGAAAAACTGTTTCAATGGAGCTCTGTGAGATTCTGCAAGTTCAGGGCAGCCAGTACAGGGTAAGCAGTGTTGGGTTGTGTCATGAAATGTGGTCCAGGGATTGGGTCTAGTAAAACTACAACCTTTGATCAAGGATACCACAAAGCCAGTACGTGAAACGTGAGTTAGGATTCCTGAATGGTGAAGCATAGCAGCCACATCATAAACAAATTAGAAAATTATATTATTTTTGCCATTTGTACTAGCTCTGAAGGAGACATCCTTGGCTACATTGGCCTTTTTCTGTTTTGTTACAGACACCCAAGATATGAGAACAGCTGAGGAAATGTTGCTTTCTAACTATTTATGGGGATTTTTTAATCTCCTTAGACATACTCATATAGCCTGTAACAATACAAGTGATGTGTGTGTATATATATATTTATATGTGAATACACACACCACTTGCACACACGTGTAATTTGCCTGGTCTTCTAAGCAGAAGGGCTTAAACCTAGTTTCAGGCACAGAAACTATTGTCGGCATCGTAAGTGCTGTTCAGAGAGTGTCAGTAAAGTCAAGAAATAATGCTGTGCTCGTAATACAAAAAGTGCATCATGTGTGAAAAATAAGCAAACAAAAATCATCAAATACCATAAACCTCCAAGATATTAGCCTTCATACATTGTTAATTTTTGTTACATTATATTTTCATTGTTCATTTTAATCAGGTATTTAATCACTTTTAAATTCTTAAATTATTGGTATATCAAGCTCTTCTGGGAGAAAAAATTGAATGATAAGTATAGAATTAAAATATACTCCTCAGAGGAATCAGCCCTGTAATCCATTTTAGATTTTAGTAGGAGTTGAAAGGATACCCCTTTTCAAAGCATGCCGAGTGGCACCTAGCAACTCAGATATTCAACATTAATATAAAAATTAGTACTTTTCACTTCTGTAAAACTGTACGGATATATTGGAGGTGCATGGGGTAGGTAATAGCATGCTAATCAGTTGTAAAGTCTTTACCACTTTCAAAACCACACTCAACTTTCTTTTTGAATGAGGATTTCACTGAAATAGGATAGGACAAGCTTATAGCAGTCTTTTAGGAGCCATTTCACCTATTAAAGCATTCTGCTTCCTACCTGGTACTTTGGTCTCTTTGAATTGTTTTACATATTGATTTTGTGTTGATAGCCCCTCTTCCTACTCCCCAAGATTGTTCTCAGGTAGATGCGCTGAGTTTTTAAGTCGGAAATTACAAGGGTCATCCCTTTAGGCTCTCAACCAATAAGAGCATATGGCAGAATACAGGGAAGTGATTGTTTCATCATCTGCCTTTAGAGCTGGTTGCCCTTGAACTTTGCCATACTACCCTGTTATAGTCTTGTCTCCATCCATCTATCCATCTTCCTTCATCTAATACCACCCACTCCCCTCCTCTTACCAAATGATGGTGATAGAGAAGAGATTAACATGAACAGGGCAGGGGTATGTGTAAAGACACACTTGGAATAAATTCAGGGATAGGTCTAAGGCAACTTTTTCTTCTCATGTATCTCAGGGTCAAGATTACCTGAGCTAATGAACACATTATTGTCCTGCAGATATTGAGATCAAATCATAAATCATACAGTTTTATTGTAGTTCAGGCAAATGACACATTCATCCAGTTGTTACTGATATAAAATACACTTCTCCATGTTAATGCTTCCCACTACCACCAGCAGATTGAATGAGAGAAAACAAAATCGCAGAAATAATTCCTTATCACATACATCAGTCTGCGTGAGTTTTCTTCTACTCACACTTTCTTCTTTTCTTCTACACTCACTTCTACTTTTCTTTCTCTCAGCATGTTGCTGAGGATTCTATAAAATTGTAAAATTGGTCTGTAATTATAAATGTAGTAAAAGAGTATCTCTCTGTACATCTTTGAAAGGAATTATGCAAGAGAGGTCATCTCGTTAAATTTGATGTAGCCCGAGGGTATCTCAGCTTGAAAAGGATAGAAGCAAGTTTTGCAAATCAGGAAAAACAGTGATGATATATGGCTCACAGACGCTTCATTATTTGAAAAGCAAACATTACAAACGAGGTCAAATGTTAACTACTGAGTTTATATGCAGGAAAACTATATACCATGTTACAGGTGGATAAGAAAACAGCGAGTCAGAACCTCTAAGCTGAGATAAACTCACACTATGAAAAATGCCTGGGATTTCTGTAGAATTCAGCTGAGACCATTTACTTGATTCTAATTCAAGCATTATCATCAGAAATGTCTTGAACACATCCCTTAAATCTGTTCCTCAGTATATGCATGCAAGACATTGAAAGATGTCCTTTTATACCTCTTTAAAAGTATGTAGGGGTCACTGCAAGAAGGAGATCTTACATTGTCCCTAAAACATGGCATGGGTCACTTCTTTCATTTTTTTTTTCTATAACTGTGAATACCTTCTGTTTTCTAGGGGGCTTTTTCTAGTACATTTGTGTTCATGGTCTGGGGGGAGAGCAGGAAAAAGAGATGAAGTTATTTATCTGATTTTGAATCTTGTGGGGTGATTCAAATCTATTGATTTCATCAAGCCAGAAAAAAATGAATCATTTCAAAGTTCTTAATGGATAAAAACAAGTTAAGCCATGTTATTACCCAAATTATGACTGTATTGCTTGAATATTGTCTATTTCAGAATACAATTTACAAAGCAATACGGATTTATATTTTGGAAATTATATGCCTATCTCCCATTGACAATTCCCATTAGGTGGACATGGATTGCTGGGGACACAGGCCCGTGTGGAAGGCTGAACAACAGAGACAGACTGATAACAAGATGTGGGTAACTCTCTCTCTTTTCCCATCTCACCACTGTCTTCCACCCCCTGCTGTGTCCCTTGGTTTACACTCCTTAATGAAATAGTAGCATGTGCCATCATAGCGTTTGCTTTATGGGCACCCAAATGAAGACAATGATAATAAAATTTATTTTGTACCTTGCCCTTTGGTCCATAGTGAAAGTGAATTGAAATAAACATAGCAAAATTTTGCGTAGTATGGTTGGTGTGATAATTAAACTGTTCTCTTTCATATTGAAAAGTTTCTTATCTGGGTCACATTAAAGCTGAATAGATCTTCCTACATAGATGGAGACATTTATAACATCTGACTGGCAGCTTGCCCAACCTTGATTGCCAAAGGGAATGAAAGCACCTTCGAGAGTAACAAAAGATGACATGAAATTTTGAAAGAAACAGAGAATGAATTGATTGAGAAATCATGTTCTCATAAAAACTCAATACCATTAAAAATATCAAGGATTTTAACAAAACTTTTTAAAAATGTAAATTTATTGCCAGGGAATCAAAGCAGACTCTTATAGAGCCTTTGGCCTTTTTTCGGTTAAAGGTGGAAAATTCTGGTACAGAAGACTAACCCTTAACTATGTAGCACTACTCTGG
>NW_007733622.1:39806-43464 GCF_000696425.1 Galeopterus variegatus | reverse complement strand
TTGAGAAATCATGTTCTCATAAAAACTCAATACCATTAAAAATATCAAGGATTTTAACAAAGCTTTTTAAAAATGTAAATTTATTGCCAGGGAATCAAAGCAGACTCTTATAGAGCCTTTGGCCTTTTTTAGGTTAAAGGTGGAAAATTCTGGTACAGAAGACTAACCCTTAACTATGTAGCACTACTCTGGGACCATGGAAATCTCCATGCACATCTGGAGATATTTCAGAAATGTGCAAAAGATGATGGGTTTCCTTTTCTCAGTCAATAGCCTTCTACTAAGAAAATGAGGGATAAGCCAGGTAGGAAGAAATTCTCCATGACCAGGAAGTGGCTTCAACCAGGCAGCCCACAAAGTCAGCTGCTCCATCGACTTGTGCAACATCTGTTATAAAAAGCCTTCATGGAGTCCACTGGCTAGAATAATGGCTAAAATTTAAAGACTATAACTACATCTTGAGACAGACAGATACTAAGGTTTTTCTTTTAGGCAAAGTAGTATAAATTTGTGTTAACATCATGGTAAGTTTAAAATATCTGGCTAGGGTTAGAGAAGGTTGGAGTCAGTGGTTTCTAAAACAATTCCTTGTGACTCTGTGCTCTTGGGAATGCATTTAAATGTGCTCACTCTTCAGAGTAGGCTTAGTGATTATAGTGATGTTGTGCATTTTCCAAAGCAAACTATTTGAAGGTTCTGAATTCTAGAGATTCAAAAAAAGCTGAAATGAAAATTTCCATGTAGCCTCTTCATCCATCATGAGGTCAGGTGAGGTACCGTGCAGTAAGGTTTCTTTAGAAATGTGGATTGGAGAAGAAGCCATCCAATAGGATGATGGAATATAAGAACCTTCTAAAGCAGATGCCAAAGCCAGCATGTGTTGAACATCGTGATTCAATGCCTTTTTGCTGCATGCATGGATAGGTGTTGACCATTAGAAAATTTAAGTTATGATTTCCTTTTCCCCTTATATCTGTGAAAAGAATAACCAGTTTTTGTTACATGAGAGAGAGATAAGGATGAACATTTTAAGACATGAAAAACATGGTTTGGTATTATGAGACAGGATTAATAGGCAATGCTAAAATAGTGAGCAAAAATATAAACTTTACTGTATTGCAAACTGCCTAAGCCATTTTGGGCTTTTATCAGTATTACAGAGATAAATGACTGTTTTCACATTTTCCCAAGTCAGATCAATATTATATCAAGAATTTATTTGGTAATGCTTAGCTGCCCTCAAAGGGTTATTGAAAAGAATAACTACAGTTATGGCTGTGAATCAGCTTTGCAAAAATATGTGTACTGTACTAACGTTGGTTATTGTTATTGCTGTCACAATAATAGTTTTGATTTTACCACAATCTGAAGGGAAAAATTTTAGACTGTAAGTTGCAGTTATTCTTAGTAGCTTATCAGCAACTTGTGTGTTAGAGGAATCCCTTTTCAATCTCATTTTATTCAGTTTTGCTATTAAATTCTGGGTAAATTGAGTTGAGAGTGTGCTAATTGGATTTGCGGACAATCCACAGCCACGAAAAAATGCTTTAAGAGAGGATTAAAGTATAATAGGATTTTGATAAACTTTAGGAAACAGGCCAACTATCCACCAAATGAGATTTCCTAAAGGTGTCTACAAAGGCCCACAGCATAAAATAAAATAAAGTGCCTAAAGTAACAAAATGCATTCATCTCTAAGCAATAGTATGTACACTTACTAAATTCTACCTTTTATTTTAAGTTCTTTCTAAATTCTAAATTCAAGTTTTCTGCTCTTTTGTTTCTCCTCTTTGTTTTCTCCATGTCTCTGAGAATTTTTCCTACACTAAATTTTCTCCGCTGTTACTCCTTACCCCATTTGAGTTAAAATTTGATTCTTTATAGATTGGATTAGTTATACTGAAATACTGCATTGGCTATTTCAAGGAAAGCTGCCATTTGGTTCTGAACTTAAGGATACAAAAGAATCTCATGGAAAATTTCATAAACCTCCATGCTAGATCCTGTATTTTTGTTAAAACTGATTAGTGTAACCTAAGGAACATGGTGAATGGCTTTGATTTCTTAAATGAGTTTTTTCTATCCCTACCAAAAAAGAAAATCAAAACCAGTTTGCATTCACATGTAATGTACAGAAGTACGTATTTACAGTTTTGTCCTGAGGCTATGTTAAAACCCCCTCTTTCTGTTATATATAATCTGCAGTCATCCGAACTGTCTGGATATCCCAGAGACTATCATGTTGGTCTACTACATTATGTTAATCAGTCTGGGTATGTGAGAAGTGGCTAGCGTGTTGGAAGCATTGTTTAAACATATGGGCTCCAGAGGGTGGAAGACTAACCTTATGAATATTCAAAATTCTTCTGACATCACTAAAATTTTTAAGCAGCCAGTGATCATGAGTATTCCAAGAAAGAGAAAAGATAAATTATTGCATCTTGCACTTCCTACCTTGAAGAAAAGGCAGTGCCTTGTAGGCCTCTTTGGGTTTCGAAGACCACATAATCAACACCAGGAACACTGATCTGGTCCATGTGTTAATGATCAAAATGTCTTCCAGCTTTTAGTGGGCCCATAGCAAGAAAGAGCTCTTTACCAGGTCCGGAGTAGTCCTGCTAGCTGGACCACACAACCTAGCAGATCCAATGATATTAGAGGCTTGTATGACAGGGAAAATATGCCATGTGGAATATATGTATGGCAAGCTCCAGCGAGAAAATCACAGTGCAGCCCCCAGAGGTCTGGAGCATAGCCAGGCCAGCTGCAGTGGAAAACTATACACTGTTTGGAAAAACAACTCCTGGAGTATTACTGGGCCCTGATCCAGGCAGAGAACCTGACCACGGTACATCAAGTGTCCACATGTCTGGAACTGTCCTTCACGAACTGGTTAAGATGGGCCCAGAAAAAAATTCATTATAGGACAGAAGCGATACATTCAGGATCTAAGATAAGCAGAACCAGAGACTGCAAATAAATTCTACAACCAGGTAGCCCAGAGTCCCAAATTATCTATCTCTCACTGCAGCACCTCTCTCTCTGGGGGAGGGAAATCTTTTTGTAAATAATGATAGAGGAGAAAAAAGAAAATCCAAGGTTGATTCACAAATGGGTTGACTTGGAATGTGGATGCGATCCAAAATTCAACAGCAGATACACTACAGCATTACTCAGGAGCTGCCTTGAAAGACAATCCCTGCAATGGGTGGAGCTCCAGGCAGGCAGAAAAGTGACCCAAGGTTAGAACACAAGTACATATAGATTCATGACAGTGGCAAATGGTCTGGCCAAACTGTTCAGGATCCTGGAAGAAGAAAGCCTGAACTATCAGGATCAAGAAAGTCTGAGACAGAGGCATGTAGATGGTCATGTGGGAGTAGATACAAATTATGAGATCTTTGTGGTATGACATGTTAACACCTACAAGAGAACATCCACCACAGAAAAGACACAAACAACCAAGTACACAAAATAACCTGATTAGTTGATATACCCTAGCCTCTGTTGGTAGCCACTCCAGTCCTGGTACAAGGATCACAACACAAGGTGGTCACAGTGGAATGAATGGAGGCCAAGTACTGGCTTCTACTTGTCAAGGCTAATCAAGCTATTTGACAGTGTTCCCAAAGAGATGGCATCATCTTTCAAGAAGACC
>NW_007733622.1:39029-39479 GCF_000696425.1 Galeopterus variegatus | reverse complement strand
CCATATAGCTTTGTATAAGGTAAGTGGATCTACTTTATAGTAAAGGATATTTGAAAGTAGGATACCATAGGATCCACTTGTCATATTACATAATGTGCCACCCAGAAGCTGCAGATGTGATAGAGCATTAGAAGGTCTGCTAATGTACAGCTGAAGCGCCAGCTCACTGGTGATACTTTTTGAGGATGGATCAAAATCCTCTAGGATGTAGCATCCACCTTGCATCAAAATGTTTAAATAGGCCCAAATAGGAAAAATACATAGGTCAAAGAACCAAGGGGTGGAATCAGGGGAGACCATGTTTACCATCATTTTCAGTTACCCACTTGGAGTCTTTGGTCTTTCTACTCTGGCAACTTTGGGCTGTAAAGGGTTAAAGATCCTAGTTCCCAACACTTTCATCAAGAATAGCAAGAGTCCTATTCAACTATAAGCCATGACTGCTGCATG
>NW_007733622.1:29562-38486 GCF_000696425.1 Galeopterus variegatus | reverse complement strand
CCAACACTTTCATCAAGAATAGCAAGAGTCCTATTCAACTATAAGCCATGACTGCTGCATGCCCACTTTGGGTTCTTTGTGTCCAGGGTTCAACATCTGAGAAAAGGAATCACCAGCTTGGCAAAGATTATTGAAATGATCATCATGAGGAAGCAGGAGTGCTGTTACACAACGGGGCAGAGAGGAATGCACGTGGAATTCTGGTGATCCACTTGGGTTCTCTATCGTTCTGTACAGCTGAGAGTGTAATGATACTCTCAGGTAAGCCATTATGACCAGCAGAGAGGCCAGCCAAGACAAGGGCAATCTAGAAGATGCAGCAGGGGAAGGAGATGATGAGTGTCAGGCATATGGTGGAGACACTAACCATTCTCTCCTAGGTTTCCTCTAGGCAGAGGCCACCCCACCAGTAACCTGCACTGCCACTTCCCAGATGTGTATGATGAAGAAAGGAATCTGAGTGGCACTAGCAGTGGACTGTGATGGATGAGGGAATCCACTACACAGATATCATTCAGGATAGGACTTGTTGCTTCAGATGCTAATAGCACTGTAGAAGAAGCCTCCATTTGTAACTTTGGTCACATATAGTAGCCTCAGCTTCAGAGAGCCACCTCACACAAATTCATGTTCTCCCCAGGGTAGTCCACATGAAGATGAAAGCATAGATGCCTGGCCATTTTGACCCAACATGAGATAATCCTGGTGGGTTATTTTGGCTCTAGAGCTTAACTTCTTCCACTCCTCCCTTTCCTTCTCTTCCTTTCCACTGCATACTCACAAATAAACAACCTGTGTCTTAAACGCCTTCTAAGGTATATTTCCCAGAAAACCCAACCTGTGGCAGATGATTCTTAGCATGAAAGATCTAATTAGGTCCCAAACATAAGGTGACTACTTTTATTCTAAAGAAAATTGGAAAAATAAGTATCACTATTGGTCATCTAAGGAATTATACTTGCACAATTTATATGTACTTAGTTCACGTGGTAAAATTTATACAAGGCGGACATCAGTTAGCTCAGTTCAGTGGCAGAGATTCGGATTCCAGCTTCAACCAGCAGGAATTATACTTGCACAATTTATATGTACTTAGTTCACGTGGTAAAATTTATACAAGGCGGGCATCAGTTAGCTCAGTTCAGTGGCAGAGATTCGGATTCCAGCTTCAACCAGTCATTTTGTAAATGGATTGTGATGATCACAAATGAGACTAGACAGCAAAGAAAATGCCCATCTATCACTGAACCTAAAAACAAAATGCCCAACACACGATTCTTGAATCATGTGCTGTACTAATAGTGGGGCTATTTAATCAACTACCAATGATTCCCACCTAATGCAGTAGACATTATACTGAGGCTTCCACCAGATGTGGAAGGATGGCAACTGTATAGAGGAATTCCAGAGTCCAGAGCCTGAATTCTGTGGGTGTGTTTAAAGCCCTGATCTCCTTCTGTCAACCAAACTGTGAATCCCTCTGTACTGAAGATGGATGGTAAGAGAACTTGTTTATCTGTACTAGAGGAGCCTGTAAACCCCACTCTGCTGGACAGGCAAGATGGCACCAAGCAGGGAGCTGGGGGCTGCTTTAGGTTAAGACGGCAGCCCTGCAGCAATGGCCAAATTATCTACTGCCAAAATCTCTCCTGGATAGAACACCCCAGAGATTAGAGAGTTTCTCCATGTTTGATCCTGAAACTTGGGGCTCTCTTGCTAACTTCCTATGGAGCCCACTATATTTTTAAGTGTGTGGACTGACAGAAAAAAGCAATGAACTTGGAGTCAGAAATGGTGTTGAAGTGTCAGTTCTGCTACTTAAGAGCTGGTGAAATTCAATATATTTCCTCACTGGTGAATTATCAAAGAAGAATTAATGAAAAAAAGTAAGCAAAACTATCTGTTGCAGTACCTGACAGCTGATAGAGTTCAACGTCTGTTAGTTTTTTAGGTGAATTTGAATTTTTAGCCTTGGTAGTCTCTCTGTCTCTGTCTCTATCTCTGTCTCTGTCTCTGTCTCTCTCAGGCACACGCACATGCACTTGCACACACAAAAAACAGGCTAAAATTCTACTTCTAATTCTCTTTAGTAAATAGCTCTGTACAGCGTATACTGCTACCGGTGAGGCCCTAATCGTAAGTAGTTCTGCTGCTGTTCTTCCTCTTTCCCACTGGGCTTTAGTACTTACTGCACTATTCCTCTCCGTGTAACCATAACCATATCTAATATAGTAGAAGCTATGAGAGTGTGTGGATTAAGAGGGTTGTCAAAAAAACTCTTTATTTAATGAACTTTTCTAGTAACGAATGTTTTTATTTCTTATTTTGTAGTAATATATTTTCATTAAAATAAAAAATAACACAGATGCATCAGAAGGTAAAAGAAAAAATTACCTGTAATTCTACTTTCCAAAGGTATACATATCCTATTAAATGTTTGGTATGCATCTTTTTCCATTTTCCCATGCATATATTAATATATTTTAAACAACAACAAAAAAATCATTTAATAAATATCATTCCCAATTTTATCCTGCATTTGTCATTATACCTTGAAAATGAAGACATATCTAAAGTACCCATTTGCCCTAGTTAGGGTTCTTCAATTAAAAAAAAGAAAGAACAAGCAGGAATTGACTTTTATTAACTACAGAGAAAAGGAAAATACTGAAAGCATATTAGGTAATTCATAGAATTAGTCAAGGTTGAAAACAGGTCAGGACAAGAACCAAGGAACACAAAGCCTGGACTGGAACCAGCCTCAGGAATCATGCCTAAGACGCCACGTTCCCCTCTCCCCCAGCACGGTGTAGCTGTCCTTGGACTCTCCCAGCTTTGTCGGGACTCTTGACTGCACTTGGATATGTGACTCTAATGAGTAGATATGTGGTGCTTATTGTATTATCTTGTGTAGTAAAAGGAATTATGTCCTTGATATTACAGGTGAATTATCTTATCAATAGTCTCTTGAGATGTTTTAAGGACCTTTGGGCCTTGCATGGTTCTCGGTTTGTGGCAGTTTGGGGACAGCGTGACCTTCCTGCAAAATGGCCTTAAGTATGGATGACCCTTTAAGAATCACCATTAGTTTTCTAGCTTTTTAAGTGAAGTGGACCATGTCATCTGTGTTCTATTTTTAATCATCTTTGAGCCTAACCTTGGGGGTGTTCAAGGTAAGGGAACGTGGCTCTTTGTCTGAGGGTGTTTCACAATGACAAGCTGGGGAAGATGCTACTCAGCAACTACGAAGAAAGCACTTAGCTCGTATTTTTAATCATCTTTGAGCCTAACCTTGGGGGTGTTCAAGGTAAGGGAACGTGGCTCTTTATCTGAGGGTGTTTCACAATGACAAGCTGGGGGAAGATGCTACTCAGCAACTACGAAGAAAGCACTTAGCTCGGAGAGTCAGATATTTTTCTCTCAAGACCAATTTGATTCTGTGCTGTAAAACCCTATATTCATTATCAAGGAGCACTGATTAGATGTTCAAATGTGCATGGTGCTGTTATAGGAAATATACAAAGAGAATTATCTGCCCTGTAGGACCTTAAAATCAAAATGAGAAATTTATTGCCAGAGAGGTATCATTTGGCACTCTGGACAGGATGAGGAGTGAGCACTCCAATCACTTAACAACCTTTTTGGCTCTTGAGAGTGCTGTTTCAAGTTGTGGAGCTCTTTGGAATTTTTCTGTGCAATGCCACTTAACTCCACAATTTGGAGCTAGTACCGAGTGTGCAGACAAATATGAATTAAATGTACACTATAGTTTTATTTTATTTATTTATTTTCATAGAATATAATACAAAAGAATCTTTGCTTGATTGGTTTTGAACAACTATTTTCTTGAGCAAGTCACACTGGGTAGTTTCATGAAGCCACAGTGAGTATGAAAAAACTTCTGTGGGCCTTGCCCATTACAACAATCACAGCCGTGTCTTATGTAGTATTTGAATCCGGTTCTTTGTAAGCCATAAAGAGAAAATCCCAAAGCAATTATCTAATAAACTGTTGCACTATATTCTATATCCATGGCAGCCGTACGTTCTGAATACTCTGATGTGACCCTGGGTTTTCTGAGGCATTTTCTTATGTTATTGGCTCCATAAACTGTAATATTATCTTGGAAATCTTAATATTTTGACACTCAAGAATCATCTGCCAAAACTTATTTTTGAACTTAGAAATGCATAAAAATTCTTTATTGAATTTCTCCTGATTGTGGTTTAGTAATATGGATTAAACTGTGTCTTGAGTATTATCAGTGTTTCATCAGTAGTCTTCTCCTATCTCCACCGCCACCACCACAAAAGCACAATCTTCAGAAAAATCAATGCAACCAAAGTATAAAAGAATAGGATTGACAGATTTGTAGCTATCCAAGAAGATTTCAGGATGAGTCAGGTAAAAATAACACTACAAGATTTCAATAATTTTATGCCAAAAGTGAAACACTTTGTTTTGATGTTGGCTTTCTCTTATAGGGAGATATTTTATTTCATTTTTGTTCTTGTAAAAGTTGTTTTCATTATTCCTATGCCCAGAGTGTGTCTGTGTCTTTATTCAGTCTTGTAGAAGCAGTGACAAATAGCCTGAGGGTTGAGATTATTGGCATGTAGAATAATCTTTGGCTCTTTATTTTCCCTAGGAAAGGTGCTTCTGCCCTTTTATCTTATCAGAGAACAATGCTGTGAAAATCTCTGGGCTGAGTCAGGCAAATCTGTGCTGCAGAGGTGGAACTGTGCCACCTTTACAAAACCAAGTAGCAGAAACCAGCTGGCATTGGTGGGGTGATATCTGAGCCTGGTATCTGAGAAGTCTGGCTATAACTTAGGTTTTGGGGAGGGCCTCCATATCCCTGAGCACAATTTCAGACTAAGAATTATGAACCTCAAAATAAGGGCTGTGGCATATCATTATACTAGCTCTAATATCTGGTGTCAGGGAGCTACCACTGCCACCCGATAAGCCCAATACTTTATGAATGGGATGACAACCTTCATAGTATGAAATCCTCAGATAGCACCACTTTCCAATCTGTCCTATAGAATAATGTTAAAATCATTTATAGTCTCTAAAGGTACAATAAACATTTTTACTTCATCATTAGGTTAAACAAAAATGATCACAGGGATTTCAGGGTTCACATGAACAGATACTTAGACAACATAAATTACAGATAGAAAACAAAGTTTAAATATAGGAGCTATAAATAAATTTAATAATCTATGATAATAAGTAATTTCAAACTGAAATAAAAGGAACACATATACTAGAGAATACTATGCAAATTTTTATTAAGATTATCTACTTAAATATACTGCACTTTAGTTCCTAAGAATGTGTTTTCCTTATATGTGATCATAAATAATTAGGGAGATTGATGGACTCCTTCACTTTTCACTCCATTCCCCTTTCCTCCTTGGGAAGAATTTTAAGAGCATCTAGAGTGTCAGTTGTTCTCCCAACATGCTGAAATATTTATAACCTGGCTATCTACTTAAGCTAGACTATTTTTCTGTTAAAATCCATTCAGGTTTAAAGTTCTACTTTGACTCAATGACCCATTTTGAACTATGACCTTATCCTAACATTCAGAATGATAGCCACCTATGATTTTTAAGAAGGATTTAAGGTGGCTGACAATATTTAATAATATATTCTATACCACTTGAACAGTCATTTACCTACTAATTGATTTATCATTTGTGAGCAACTAATATATGCCAACTACTAAAATAACAGAACAATGGCAGAGTAGCTACCATCAGACTAACCTTCCATAGAAGAAAACTATTTTAAAAATATTTAAAATATTCAAAAAGTACTTGAGATCACTGGACAACAACCAATATCAGGTAGATAATGGGAAAAAAAAAAAAAAAAAAAAAAAAACCTTGAAAGAGCAGGATTATATTGGGTGATGTTTGTTGCATTTATGTAATTTTTTTTTTACCTAAGGGCATTATCTTGTCCACATAGTATGGGACAGCCAGAATTTAAATAGATAACCATGGTATGCAAGCTTAAAAAATCAGATAACAGTTAGAGGTTTGATTCAGGGCTGTTAAGGAGCTTGAAAATGAGGTGTAAAATTTCAGAAGGGAGGAACAGCAAAGGTGGAAGCCCCCAAATCTGTACATGAACATCACCCAAGTCCTTAGCTGATATCTAGACTCTAAGTACAAGAGGAGAATCCAGGAGGTCTGGGAGAAGCTGAAAGAACTGAGCAGAGATTTCAGCTGCTGCACATTGCAGGGAAGACAAAGGCTTATCCCCAAATTAATTATCTTCTATAACAAAAGTCAACACACAAAGAAAAATAACAGAATACAAAATCACTGAAATCTACTATTTGTAGTGGCTAAAATACAGTAAAAAAAAAATCAACATTTGAAGGGAACAACAACATGAGACCCACAGTCAAGAGAAAAAAGAATCAATAAAAACATGCCCCAAGATGACCAAGATATTGAAATTGACAGATAAAAACATTGCTAGAAATTTGTTAAAGAATTTAAAGGAAAAATATCATCTTGATAAAAAACATGCAAGGAATCTTAGCCAAAGAGTAGAAACTGTTGTAAAATGGAAAATCTAGAACTAAAAAGTACAATATCTGAAGTGAAAAATGTATTGAATGGGCTTAACAGTCAATTTGTGATTATAGAAGAAAGTTTGAGTGAACTTAAGGCTGGATCAATAGAAAGTATTTAAGATAAAGGAGAGAAAAAATAAACTGGAAAAAAAAAAAGAAGAAGAAACGAAAAGATTTTCAGTGGCCTCTAGGAATATATCAAGCTGTTCTTTGTAATTTGTGCCCCAGAAGGGACAAAAAGAAAATAGGGCAGGAAAATATTTAAAGAAATAATGGGCAAAATTTTCCAAAATTTGGTGAAAAACAAAGGCATAGATCTGAGAAACTCAGCAAGCTTCCAGCAAGATTGGAAAAAAAAAAAAAAAAAAACAAATGAACAAACAAAAGACAAAAATAAGACACATCATAGTCAAATTGCTTAAAGAGAAAGATAAAGTCTTAGAGTAGTCACAGAGAAAGATACATGTGACAGTACCTGCAATGGAACAATGATACCAGTGAAGGCCAATTTACAGAATTTTTAAAAGAGCAGATGAAGACACTGGAGCAATGCCTTTAAAATGTTGGAAGAAAAACTCTCAACCCAGAATTATATCCCCAGTGAAAATATCTTAAAAAAAAAAAAAAGAGCAAAATGGAGACATTTTTAGATAATAAAAAACAGAATTTGTTTCCAAAAAACATGTACTACACTAAATCTAAATGAAATTCTTTAGACTATAGGGAAATAACACCAGATGGAAATTTGGATCTCCAGGAAGGAATAAAGAATACTAGAAATCATAAGTTTGTAAGTAAATATATAAGAATACAAACATATATTTAAATCCATTATTTCTTTAAGATGAAGATGACTTTTTAAACAAAAATTATAGCACTGTACAGTAGAGTTTGTGACTCATATAAATGTATGATACATAATAACAATAGTGCAACAAATATCAGATAAATGCGTCTATACAGACACAACATTTTTACATTTTATATGATTGAATACAATATTAACTAAATAAACTATAGCAATTGAAGGATGCATGCTTCCATAAGATATACAATAAAATTCACAGAATTATAGCTAAAAGCTATAAACAAAAAATGAGGAACATATGGGACAAATAAAATCCAAAGTTTAATATAGTGGACTTAAATCTAACTATATCAATAATTACATTAAATGTATATTGACTAAGCCATACAATTAAAAGGTATAGGTTGTTAGACTGGATTAAAATGAATGATTTTCTTTTTCTATGTCTCTTTTTCAATAAATAAATGTTTATAGCAACTTCATTCACAACAGTCAAAAAGCAGATACTATTCAAATATCCGTCAATAGGTAAATGATTTAACAATCTGTGGTATATACATACAATGAAATACTATTCAGCAACAAAAAATAATATATCTGATGAATTTTCAGAGAATTATACTTTTTTGTGTGTTTGTTTTTTCCCTAAAAAATGTATTTATTTGTTTATTTTTTATTATACATATTTATGGGGTACAGAGTTGAATCAGTATTTGTGTACAGTATGTGATGATCAAATCAATATTATTAACATGTTCATCATTATGAACCATAATTACTCTTTGTGTCTCTTACCCAATTACTCCCTAAAATCCCTCCCCCTTCCCTTTTTCCATCTCTAGTAACTATAGGTCTATTCTCACCTTCTGAAAGTTTGACATTTTATTGTGGTGAAAAAGAATGATTTTCTTTTGGTTTTCTTTGAAGCTTTGATTTGAAGTCTTTAAATTATTTTTCATCTACATTGGGAAAAAGACTACCTCTTCAACAGGTGGTGCTAGGAAAACTGGATATCCATATGTGGAAGATTGAAACTAGATATACATCTCTCACCATAAACTAAAATCAACTCAAAATGGATTAAAGACTTAAGTATAAGACCTGAAACTGCAAAATTACGAAAGGAAAATATAGGTGAAACACTTCAGCAAGTAGATCTGGGCACAGGCTTTATGAACATGAGCCTGAAAACACAAGCAGTAAAAGAAAAAATAAACAAATGGAACTATATCAAACGAAAAAGCTTCTGCACAGCAAAGGAAACAATCGAGAGTGAAATGACAACCCAGAGAGTGGGAGAAAATTTTGCTAACTATGCATCCTACAAGGGATTAATATCCAGACTATACACAGAACTCAAGCAATTATACAGTAAAAAACAAATAACCCAATTAAAAAAGGGGCAAAGGAGCTGAATAGACATTTTTCAAAGGAGGACATACAAATGGCTGACAGGCACATGAAAAAATGCTCAACATAACTAGTCATCAGGGAAATGCAAATTAAAACTACATTGAG
>NW_007733622.1:23683-28050 GCF_000696425.1 Galeopterus variegatus | reverse complement strand
TACTTTGTGATTTAATAAACGGTCAAATTTTGTTAATATGTGTGCTTGAAACAAAGCGTATTTTCCAATTATCAGTTTCAGGGTATGATATATTTCTATTTGATCAAACTTTGTAACTGTATCATTCAAATCTTCTACAGTATATGTTTACTAATATTTGTCTACTTATAACTAATATATCGAAGTTTTCCAACATGATGACAAATGCGTCAATTTCTCTTTGTAGATCTATAAAATTCTGCTGTATATCTTTTGAACCTGTTTTATTATGTGGCTTTGAGTTAGGAGCTCTTCTTGTTTCTACCTTTAATAATGCTATACAACTTTAAGGTTATTTTATTCATTGTTAATAATATTAATACTACTGCTCAGCTTCATTTTGTTTATTTTTGTCAATAAATATTTGTGAAGAGAGCCTGTGCTCAAGTTACTATAATAATGAGAAAATTATAAGTTCCCACATCCCAATACCCCACATAACCCCAGTCTGTAATTTCCCTCAGTTTTGCTGGTACCACTCATAGTGAAAGACCATCTTTTTACCAGCATTAAACCTGAGGAACCCCAATGCCAGTTACCTTTTGGGTTAGGGATCAAACCAATAAGTTAAGCACGCCATGTGCTATAACAACAAGAGGTCTGTTACATGTTTTGCCATGCTAATATTCTTACTTCAAATTAATAACAACTAATTTCAAGCAGGTTTTAATGCCACTCAGAAATTAAACTACATTTTCCTGGTACATTCCTTCTCACACTCATCTAGATGACTGTTTCGTAACCTCCTTTCACTCATCAAATGTCTAGTCCCTCCTCCCCATCCTTACATTTATCCAATGACCTGGCTTCCTATTCCATTGGTAAAATAGAATCACAAGCTCATTCCACCACACACATCCCCCCACACACACCGCCCCCCGCCCAGCATCCGTTCTCCTCTCACCTCTTCCTGAAATACTCATGATGCTATTTACCACCAACACTCCACTGGAACACCAAAATAGGGCTAAAGCAATCCACCCATGGTCTTTCGAATCATCTGTTTCCTTCTCTCTCCCAGATCATCCCCACCAGCATGCAAACATGTTGTCATTTCTCCCATCTAAAAACAGAACCCTCCCATGACACCACTTTCTTCTCTTTGTCCCAATGATCTTCCTCTCTTCCTAGGAACAATCCTTAAATGCTATGCAGTCTCTGACTTTCCAGTTCCTCTACTCTTTTTTCTCTTCAATCCAGTCCAATCAGGCTTTTACTTCCACTATTCCACAAAAGCTGTTTCTGTCAAGCTGACCAATGATCATGCCATTGCTATACCCTATAGTTAATTTGCAGTCTGCATTTTACCAGTAGCATTTGTCATAAGTGGGCATGTCTTCTACCTTAAAAAAGCAACTTTCACATTGGGCTTCTTGGACCCAGCTTCTTCTGGCTTTCTTATTGCTTCAGTGGCCACGATTTCTCAGTCTCCTTTGCTGACTCCTCTGTATATCCCAGGCCTTTTTAATTTAGAGTGTTTATAGTCTGGGTCTTTGAATTTTTTTACTGTGTATGTTCTCTACTGTGAAGATATTATTCAGTCATAACTTTAAAACCATCTACATGCTACCCACTCCCAAATTTCTATGCTCGATTTTGTCTGCTCCTAAGACTCCAAATTAATTTATATGAACATAACTGCATTTCTTACCTTTCCAGCAATAGATATCTCAAATTCAACATGTCCAAAAGTCAGCTCCAATGTTATCATATCTCCCCAAATAATGAAAAAATAAACTGATCTATCCACAGTTTTCTCCATCTCAGTTGATAGCAATTCCATTTTTCTGGTTGCATGGGTCCAAAATTGTGGTCTTCCTTGAGTTTTGTATGTCTCTCACACAATCAATCTATTAACAAATCTGCTGGTTCTGTCTTTGAAATATATCCAGAAGCTGGTCACTTCTCATCACCTGCACTGGTAGCAATCTAGCCTAAAGGCACTATTGTGGGGAAAATAGAACAGTTTAGTCAGTCCCCCTTGCCTCAGGTCCAGTTGGGGGTGGTGCAGCACATTCTTTGTAAACAAAATGTGTGGGGTTGGAGATAGTGCACATGTGCACCCATGTATCTTTTTAGTTTGTTGCTATTATTGTGTGTTCTTGAGTTTGTGAAGCAGTAGCTGGCTGGCAGAGAGCTTGCATCTAAAAATAGAGCATGTTTACTTTGCTGGCAACTGCTCAGTTTTTCTTTGGACTTTGCTGGTAGCAATTGAGCTTCTGAGTTTCTCTTTGGACTTCCTAGCTCTTAGATGTGTGTGTGTGTGTGCTGAATAAAGACTATTGTTTCTTCAATCAAGGCTCCAAGGACCCTTTTTTCCAGTTACCTAGCTCATAGACCTGCTTGTGAAGGGTTTGTGACCCAGTCTGGACAATGGTCTTGAAGGGTCTGTAAGCTCCACACCCAGCCCTAGCTCTACAACTATGATCTCTTAACTGCATTATTTTAATACACTCCGCCTTCTGCCCACCCTTGCCTTCCTATAATCTCTTCCTATCACCAACAGCTAGAATGACACTGTTGAAATGAGCAGGTGATGCCACTTCTCTGCTCAACACCTTCCAATTGTTTTGTATCTCACAGGAAATGGCAACCATGTTCTTCTGATCCCATGTTACCTCTTTGATGCCACCTCCTACTTAATTTCTTAGTCCTTATTCTACCAGAGCCATTCTTTAATAATGCTGGACACATTCCTAGGAAGCCTCTGCACTGTCTTACTCTCTGCTTGTTACAGTCCTTTTCAATATATTCATGTCCATAAGACTATAGTCTTTATGTTGGAATCCAAAGCTCGACCTCTTAGTGAGGTCTTCCATGATCACAAAAATTAAGGTTGCCACCCTCTCCCCACTTTCTTTCCTTTGTAACCCACAGGGCTTATTACAATAATAAATAACTTATGTATGTCAATTATTTATTGTCTACCCTCCTTTCCTCTAACCCCTTTCACCACAAAAATATAATTTTATGTGTATGGAGGACCATATTTTGTTCATGGCTGTATCCCAGAGTATAATTTAGTGCCTGAGTATGGTTAGTGCTCAATAAATATTTGTTAAATGAGGTACTATCATTTATTCAAAATGTCACACAGCTTACTAGCATTATTATGTTAAAAGCTTAACACAAATATAAACATAAGTCAAAACAAGAAAAAACAAGGGGCCGGCCCCGTGGCGCACTTGGGAGAATGCGGCTCTGGGAGCACGGCGACGCTCCCGCCACGGGTTCAGACCCTATATAGGAATGGCCAGTGTGCTCACTGGTTGAGCATGGTGTGGGCGACCCCACACCAAGGGTTGTGATCCCCTTACTGGTCATGAAAAAGACAAAAAAAAAAAAAAAAAGAAAAAAACAAATATTTTTAGGAATTAGAAAGTAGAATGAATTTCTAAATTTCTACCTCTGGTTTAGTAAAGTAGAGCTGACAACAAAAACTCTTTGTCATCTGTCTCTCCACCCAGTCATCCGTCTATCATTTGCATATGAGTAGTTTCAGATTCAGTTATTTCCATTTGTGTACAGACATTTCATATTTAGGTAGTGAAATAAATTGTTGTTTAGGTGTTTATAATACTCCTGTGAGAAAACTCTGTTTCATTAGATTACATTTAAAATTCTCATCTTTGGAAGCATTTTTAAGAGCTGTATTATCTGTCTGAAATACAGATAGGCAGTCGATTCTTGTGTCTAATTTAATTACATTGTGTTGTCTTATTACGATGTAAATGACATATTATAATACATCTAAATATCTGAGAATTAAATATTCATTAGTATCTGAAAATCAGTAGTAACCTATATCTGAACATTTTGTAACTTGAAAATATACCCCAAGTAATATCAAATATGGCAGTGAATCTAATGGAACAGTAGAGAAAACATTAGAAGATAAATATGATTAAAAGTATATATTTGTATATATATATGGGCATTTAGAGTATTTTATTACAAATGTTTCTAGAGGCAAGTTTTAAGGTGTTCATTATCACTGAAGATGTTGACTGCAGAATTAAATTACATAATTAATAAAGGATGATCATTTTATGAAATTATATAAAATTCCTCTTATTTTTGAAGAATTAAAAATGTTAATTATTCAATGTATATAATAAATTTTTATTTAACTAGTGAGCTGCAGATGATTTTTTGTTTAATTTTATTGTCTATTTCTTTTTCATACCTATTCATTTCTTTTTCGATACTAATTTTTATTTAGTTATTACTGAGTCATAGAAATAATTCAAAATTCATTAACATAAATATATGTTTTTCATGGTGGCCTTTTAATGGCTCTTTATTTCCACTCAATTATTTAGCAAAAA
>NW_007733622.1:21131-23488 GCF_000696425.1 Galeopterus variegatus | reverse complement strand
CGTTTTTCATGGTGGCCTTTTAATGGCTCTTTATTTCCACTCAATTATTTTGCAAAAATCTCACAAGAGCAGCAGTTAAAGGAGAAAGTAAATTAAATCAGAATCTCACCATGCCTTCCCCTCTTTCGATACTGGACTAGAGTGCACGTGCTTCTTCATAGCCATAGGTTAAAATTCGGGACTTGTAATAAATGAGTAATTGTGCTTAATTTATTTTTATGAAGATGTTAGGACATGGAACTCTATTTTGAGTACAAAAATATTTTCAGGGGTCAATTAACATTAGGTAGTTGGAAAAAGATTCTGAAATTGTCCCTGTGGATAAACAAAACAAAACAACAACAAAAACACATGTACAAAAAAGCAACCTTTATTTTCCTCAATCTATTTTTATTTTTAATCTTAAATATCCTTATAAGCTAATAGATAGATATACTTTTCTAACCTAAATATTATAGAAATATCCATTAAAAATATAATTATGTGGGAAATAAATTAAAAGACATTTTGAAAAAATATAGATCCCATCAGAGAGCTGAGATCATTTTGGTTTCAGATCATTCATTTTCAAAAATAGAACTCAATTTGGTACACATTTAATTGGTCAATTTATGCTAGGCATTGTATTAAGTGCTGAAGAGATAAATGAGGATGTGGTCTCTGTCATTAACGGAATTTAAAGATACTTTTTATTATAACATCTCTACCTCTTGTATTTTGAAATTACCCCCACTGAGAAAATTGCTACAAAAAGTTTTCTTAAGCCAAAGAATTTTAAATGTTTGGAAATAGCTATCCTTGAGCATAAACCGTGAGCATCACTTTAGTGAGACTGTATTTTTTGGCAAGAAATTTTAATTTTAGATGTGGGACATATTTAGTCTACGTTGTAAGGAATATCTTAATCTTCCTGACAAATCAAGAGCAAATGTTTGGGAAAATCTTTTTCCAAAAATAAAACATGTGAAAAAGACACTTATCCAAGAGTTTTTAATTATTAGGTAGATTTAACTGAAGTGGGCTTCTAAAATTTCTTCTATAGGAGATAGAAGTGGAACAGCCACTCGGAAGCAATTATCAAGTACGACAAAATCATTTATGTGTTGAAAACTATTTTTCAAACCTTATGTATCAGTGGTACGTAGTTTGGTATACTTATTAGTGAACTCCCTCTATTTTGCAAAATCATAAAATGTAAAATCAGAAATAAGCAAACAATGCAGAATGTGATCTTGCTATGTTACAGTAGGAAGTTTGAAATTAATAAAACAAAACAGTTTTACTAAGCAACGAACATAACAGTAATGGGATATGTATAACGAGCACACAAAAAGATAACCAAATGGCTCATCCAAATCTGATAAAGTCCGTATTTAGACACCCAGGTGTAGGAGCTGTGGGTTTGAGTCTGTAAGTGGATTGTCATTCAAGTAGTCATAGTCTGTCTCTGGCATTTAGTTTATGATCAGATTGCTCATTAGATCATTCAAGTTTAAAATATTTCTTTAGGTTTTTAGTCTTTTATAATTTTGGAATAGCATTCTTAGCTTCTCTATAGCCAACACACACACACACACTCACACACACACACTCCAAATTTATGTAGCATTAAACACGCCAACCCAAAAGTCAATGACCTAAATTAAAATTCCGGCTATGCCCTTTGCCAGCTGTGTGAAGACGAGCAAATAAAATCAACCTCTCTTGGCATTACTTCCCCAGTGGAAAATAAGTATGTTGGACAAAGTTTATCAAAAATGATAGTCTTAATCTCGGGCTGGTTTGCATATGGCTTTGGGTGTTTTATCATATCTGCAGTGGGGTCCACTGTTTTTATATAGCTCCTCTTGTGATATTGCTGATGGGAAAACTTAGAATGAGTGATGTATCTTATATATATATATATGACTTTTGAAATGAATAAAAACCTAAACACAAATGTAAGTGAAAAAATGTTGGTTATTCTGTAAGTATATATATATCTCACCAATAAATTATAAATAAATAGTTACTTATAATACAGTAATTACTAATGTTTATATATTTTGAAATTATATGCATTGTATATAATTATATGTTATATAAGAAATTAAGTCATTATTATAATAAAATATATAAATATGATTATATATAATATAGTAACTGTATATAAATATGTATATATATGTTTACTATAAAAATGAGCAAATTGATCAATATACAGTTATTTGTAAAACTCAACAGATTTGGAGAAAGAGCAATTATTTTTCAGATTTTTTTCCAGAAAATCTAGTTGTTCTAAACTAGCTTGATTTTTTTTTTTTTGAACAAATTTTGCTATATGAGTGCTACCACTTTCCAGCAGTGATTCTATATGA